>NC_056735.1:325853577-325866077 GCF_019279795.1 Protopterus annectens
TCCTGTGTTCATCCTTCACCCATTCTCAGTAAGCATTTTCTGAAGGGCACAAAGTCTGAAATTTATGCCTGTCTTTATTTAATGACTGCAGTCCACAGCAATTTCTCAGAAAGCCACATATTTTACAAGGAATAGACAAAAATACCTCTGAACTTATTTGTTCAAGAATTCTAGGCAAAGTCAAAAATAACGATGGGACAAATACACATATTTTAAATATGATTTTCCTTTGTCTATTTGTTAACCATGAAAACTGACTGTACAAAGTGTCCCTTTTCAGGGATGACCCAAGAGCACTGTCTGAGTGAGTTACTCAAAGGTACATAATAGGCAGATGGAGATGGAAGGATTCAGACCCTGTACTTTTGACGACAGGAAGCAGTTTGTTAATAGCTCAGATCTTTAAGTGCCAAACAACTCTAACTTGAAATGCATTTTCTTAACAATAATTATGAGACTCTAATGACTAGCATTATTGACTGACTGTTACCTTTTGTGATTCATCAGAAAATGAAGAAATTAAGGATGGTTAATTAGTACAGTGGATTAAAACAAGACTAAGTTCTTAATGAGGTGCTCCCTGTAAACAAGGATACAGGGTCTGATTTTTTTCTAGCACCATATGACTACTATGTGACTTTGAGCAAGTCACTTAACCAAACTGTGTTCACTGGACCTGGTGGATAAAAATATGTATTTTCTAAGCAATAACTGTAACACTCTAGTTTGTTATTGGTATTACTGACTAATTGTAATCTGCAATGATTTACCTTACTTGAACTAAATTTTCTGTAGTCCTCCTGGAAGACTGGAGGCACTAGGAGGCAGTAATCATCTTGGTTTGGTTTGCTGTCATCATCCTGGGCTGGAAGTACTCTCTGGAAAACACACTCACTCTATTACTTTTCCTACCTATTCCCTTTATTTTCTCTTCAATTTTTTTCTCTTTCGACTTTCCTGCCCCCATCTTTTACTTTTATTGTCTGGCTTTCCATTTTTAAACATCTTTATTAAACATTATCACTTAAGACACAGACACTTACACATTAATAAAAAAGAAAAAGCGCTATATTAACATTTGTGATAGTCATGCAATATATGCCTTTGAATATTGCCAATAACAAACTCAATGTGAATCTTCCTAATGATAATGGGATTGTTAATTGTGATGTAGTTAATGTAAAAATCTGTTGAACATGTTATTCAGACTTTAAACAGTGATGTTGTTAATACTGTTATTACTTCTGGGCCTGGCATTACTTCTATATCGGATGATATAGACGGAATTCATGCCCATGACACTCAGGGCATACAGGAACAGAACGAAGGGAATTTGTACCCTAATGTAATGGTTAGAAAAACTCCACCTGTTGTTGATGCTTCTGAACGAGTGGTTCGACCTAGAACACACATCAATCATTTAAATAGCAGTATTTCTTCTAATACCAGTGCTAATAGCATTGGTGAGGGGATTTCTTTTCCCCTACCTGTCAGGACAGACAAGGGAGGGAGACGGACAAGGTCCATGAGTCGAGGGTGCCAAAAGCACAAACATTTGGGGAGTATGTCCCGAATCAAACCCTCAAGAAAATGTGGGGGAAGGTGATGAGTCAATAGTTTTCAACATCTCTTCATATATGCTTTCCCCTGATGAAAAGAAAGTTCTTTCCAGAGGTTTACATTTTATTCCTACATGTAGAAGTAGGATGTCTGACACTGTGCTAGATCTCAAAGTTTTTTGTAGGAATATTATGCTTCGTATGCTATATGGTGAAACTGATAAGCAGGTAGAACAAACAGCACCTGGGTTGACTCACCCTCTTAAGAGCCTAAATAATTTTGCCCCTATTAACTATCCTTTGGTAGATGCCTACATGAAACTTATGGAGGATGAACTTTTCAAATACTATGACAACATTGGCCCCAATACTTATATTAAGACTAGACATAATTTGAGTTTTAAAGAGAAAATAGCACTGAGGCACCTGCAGGATAATAAATTGATAACGATAAAGCCTGCTGATAAAGGTGGACTCATAGTTGTCATGGATACAACACATTATGTTAGGTCGATGGAAATTTTACTAGGTGAGGAGATGTTCTACAGTAAAATTACAGTTAGAGAGGTACATATGATTATAAATTTGGTTACTAATACCCTGATTGATGTATACAGAGGAGGTCTTATCACTAAGGAAACTTTCGACTACCTTGTTGTTACAAACCCCCTTATACCTATAATACAGGGGTTACCAAAGGTACATAAGAATCCATCTGACCCACCAATAAGACCTATCATGGCGGGCGGAGGCTGGGTTACGAAATCCCTTTCTGTTTATGTTGAAAAATATCTTAGACCAGTAATCAGTGCAAATAGGCTTGTCCTCAGGGACTCAAAACAGTTCCTTATTGATCTTTATGACTGTATTAGAGATGTACATGACCTAGAAAATATATTATTTGTTACCGTGGATGTACAATCCCTTTTTACAGTTATTCCTAATGATCTGGGGATTCAGTATGTACATGAGTACCTCACAGATCACAGTGACCCCTCTTTGGTCCAGGTTGATCTCATTATTCATTTTTTGGAGTTGATTTTGGAAAATAATCTTTTTACTTTTGATGGTGAAATGTATATTCAGTGACATGGGGTTGCCATGGGTACTTCATGTGCCAATAGTTATGCAAATATGTTTTTGGCACATTGGGAGAGAGCTGTACTCTGTGACAAGGAGGAATTTAAGGCACATGTTTTATTTTATTGACGTTTTGTCGATGACCTCTTCTTATTATGGAGAGGAAGTTTGGATGAGTTGCTTACATTTCATCAGATGATCAATACACTGTCCAATTGCTTGAAATTTACTATGAACTGGTCCACCTCACGGATTGAATATTTATACTTATACATTGTAAAACTGAGTAATAGTCTCATTAATACAGGTGTGTTTCGTAAATCGTGTTATAGGAATTCCCTTTTAGCCAGGTCTAGTATGCATCCGGGATATATCTTCCGGAACTTGATTAGAGGCCAAGGTGTTAGGGCATTTAGGTTGAATCCCTTGGATGA
The DNA here is from genome assembly GCF_019279795.1 of Protopterus annectens. Lineage (NCBI taxonomy): Eukaryota > Metazoa > Chordata > Ceratodontiformes > Protopteridae > Protopterus > Protopterus annectens. Next base: position 325,856,651 of record NC_056735.1, read on the forward strand.
CTGTTTTTCTGAAGAACTTAATAGTCTAAAAAATAGACTTTTATCAAGAGGATATAAGGAAAATGAGATGTTTGAGAACTTACATGATGTCCATGTTTTACGTGAGGGTATTGCCGCTCCCTATTTTGGTCCATTGAAGGAAAATGACAGCAGTAGTAAATGTGACAAGTGCACATCGCTTAAGATACCTCTTTTTTATACTTCAGATAATAGAGAATTGATAAAAAATTTTTAACAGGAACTGGTCTATTCTACAAGTTGACACCGACATTAGTCAAATAGTTAGTGAACAACCCACGTTCCTGTGCAAAAATAGAACAAATCTGGTGAGATTCCTATGCTATCAACACAATAAAAGTGAATATAATAAGAGAGGTCTTACTCGCCCTTGTGGAAGATGTAATTTCTGTTCCTATATTGATACCTCAGATAAGTTTTACCATCCAGACCTTCAGAAGGAATTTACCTTTTATACTGATGCTACATGTATGACTTCCAACATAGTTTACTTAGCTGAGTGCCAAGTTTGTCATTCTTTTTATGTTGGTAAAACCAACAGGGTATTTAGGGACAGGATTAGAGAACATGTTTACAATATCAAGAAACAATCTGATCACAACGCAGTGGCTAAACATGTGATACATTGTGGGGATACACATTGTTTTAAGTTCAGGGTACTTGAGATCATTGCACCCAGCATTAGGGAAGGAGACATTAGGAACCATACTGAGTACAAGGAGACTAATTGGATCATCACTCTTAGAGCCGATAGAGGCAGTGGACTAAATGAAAGAGCATCTATTAAGCCCCTACTCAAGAAACGTAGGATTCAGAAGTGATTTAATATATACATACATTTTTATGTACATATTCAGATGCATTTTTACGTTTGTATCTTTGAATATGTTTGTACTTGTGTTTGTGTTTGTGAGGGGAAGAGCGTTCCATCTGCCTGTTACTTTAAGGACTAATTTTATTTCAATATGGTTCCTTTGTGATTGGTTTAAAAGTGTTTGAATTTTTATAAAAGGACTGATTTTTACAGAAATGTTTTATGGTCTGATGAAGCTCTTTAGCGAAAGCACTTACCGTTTTTGTGACTTGTAATAAAAGGTTTTTATGCTTTTAAACCTTTTGGGACTGCTTGGTTGCTTTGCTGTGATACCTACAGTACTGAATATGCTACATATATGTTTCTTATCTTTATAATTTTTCCAATTATCCTCTATTAGACACCACATTTTCCTTCCATAGGCTTTCATCCCCTATCTTGCTTGCTATACCCTGTTTTTCTCCCTCTTACTTGCAACTCTGCTTAGACTAATCTGTACATAGCAGCATTACCTAATCTTACTTATTTTAACAGTCTTCTGTTGTAGCACCTTGCATTTTCTGCTTCATGATCCATATAACTGACTACCTACATCTGAAAGTATCCCACAGTACTCATGCAGTATCTCTCCTTACCCATGTCTGGCTTCTTCAGCTCTGTTTCATTGCCAAAATGCCATGGCAATACTAAACTCTCAACTCAAGTTGTTCTAAATAACGGAGTGCCCCAAGGTTCTGTAATAGGCTCACTACTAGTTTCCCTGTTCCCCAGTGACCTCAGCCAAGATATTTCTGCCCTTTCAATCTATATGCAGATGTCTTAGTTTTACCTGAATCCAGTAGAGCATATAACACCTTAAAAAACAATCTTTACTCTCATTTCTCAAAACTGTGCAACTGGACTATGGCAGCCAATTAGTTTTCAATCTTAAGAAAACCACCCTTACAATATTTTCAACAGAAAGAAAATTACTAACATTACAACCACTGGCTCTTAATGATACTAATAAAAATATTATTCCCAATATTATGCTACCTCATCTCTTACCTCCTCTCTCTTATTCGATGCCTGTACAGCCATAGCTAGAAATATGCGAAAACGTGATGTATAAGGTTTACAGCTGGGAGTGTGTCAGTATGGTTTGTGATGTAAAATGCTTGCAACTAGGATTGTGTCTTTGTGGTTTGTTTTCATTTAAATAAATGTATGATTGCCTATGTCGTAAATGGTGGTTTAATAACAATGTTTCTTTGTTTAAAAAAAAGGGCAGGAATTGAATAATTTATGTTAAGTTGCTTAGGTTATATTATATATAGCAATATATGTGAAGTATGTTTGTAAATGTGAACTTGTTAATGCAGTTTGATTGTGTTTATATAAGTAGAAATTTGCCTATGTCACAAGTGATAATTCAATAAAGGTGTTTAAAAAAACGAAAACATGAGTGTTGCCTTCCCCTATTATCCTTTCACTCAGCCTAGAATACACACACGCTGCAGTCTCTTGAAAATAGGATCTGCAGATTTGTAAACTTGGTAGACCCTAGAAAACAAAGTTATGATGTATTCAAGACTATTGACTGGCTCCTTTTAACACTCAGTAGAAATATTCAGCAAGAGGACGACCACTTCCTTTTAACACTCGGAGCAACAATTCTGATCTGTACCCTCATATTTATGATTGTAAACTTGAGACTCTGCCTCCAATGAAAATAACGCTACAGCTAAGGGAGCAAACCTACTGACTAAGAGGAAGTGAATAAAATAGTTTGTTTCTTAGACCCCCTTTTAAGACAACAGTTAGTGAAAGTGCTTTCTCCAAACTGGGTCCTACTGCATGGACCAAACTACTGAATGTAATGAAAAATCAGCAGACCTTAACAGTTTTCCAAACTGTATTAAACAAATATCCTCAGAATGACGCCAACTGTACATGCTTTAGGCTCAGTAGATAGTCATCATCATCATCATCACCGTTGTCACCATTCGCATGTGATGCCCTCAGATAACTATAGAACTTCTGCAACATGTAAATATTTTAATACTTCAACATGTAAATACTGTAAATACTGTGGTGCTATATAACAGCACTGTTACTGTAGTCCAACCATCTACAAAAGTATCTCACAGATTATTGTATGCACTTATTACCACACTATTAATATATTTCAACCTTCCACAAATGTATCTTGCAACTTATTGTATGTTTTTCTACAACCTTTAAATGTACCTTACTGTGTACTGTATGTTTGTTGTCCTCTGAGCCTGGGTCGTGACTGAAAAGGATCGGTAGATCAGTTCACCAACCAGTTTAACAAATGACAAATAAATAAAACAAAATAAATAAATGTCTTTCTCTTATTGTACAGCTTGCCTATACTCAGGTTCCGCCATGGTGTTTATTCCTAAACTTAGCATTGTATTTGTGATTGAAGGTGGATTGATGCCACAGTGGATGCGTTTAGAGGAACATAGAAACTATCTGTGAAGGTAGCAGTGAGTCATCAAAGGGGTGCCTAAAATCTTAGCTAGCTATAATAGATTTGCCTTAGAATAGTCTCTAAAGACAGAAGTGTTTGATAGTAAATTAGGATTTACTTTCACAGTGAATATTACTAAATAGTGGTTATATTTGGCAAATGATGGGGCGACCACAGGTGTAGAAAATACTGGGGTTATATTCGTAAGGACTTAATCAATTATTTTTGATCTCCTAATTGGGATGTGAACTAGTTGGTCTAAGCAGCTAACATTTATGAAACCTAGGAGGCGCTGCATATTTACTTATAGTAGTGTAAGTTTTGCAGTTAATGGAAGAATAGTTGAAATCCCCTAGAAATATAGCGATATGTTCAATGGGAAAGAACTCTAGTTTGTTTTGATATGCCTCATGGTTTGCTAGTGACATGGAGGGGGTAAAATAGTTGGACATGATTTGGTACAGATTTTTATTGCCAGTAAGAGAAATAGGGAGGAGCTCAAGGCCATTTTCCTGCCTTATAAGCGTTATTAGTGTAGATGAGATTTGGTCTCTTAGGAATAAGGACACACTCCTTCCAACAACACAGTCATTTACATTGGTGAGTCTGGAAGTGTGATAGGAATTGAAACCCTGCAATGTGGGGTGCTGACAGTACACTGAAGCCATAATCTAGTAAATTTGTACATTACTTATAAACTGTGTCAGTGGTGCAGCAGGTAGCACACTTTGGTTCAGAGGGCTGTGAGTTCTATTACCTTCACAAGATAGATCAATAACTGACACTATAGTGCAGCATAAGGGGGTTGTTATGCTCCTGAGTTTGCCATCCTCCAGATTAGATGTTCAATCAACGTCCTATCTGTTTGAGTTGGTGGAAGCTCAGGTGGATGTAAAATGTCCCATGGCACCTAACAAAAGGAGTAGGGGATTTATTCTGAAAGAATAAATAAATAAATGCATGCAGCAAAAACATAAATGAGTGAATCAACACAATGAGATGGTCAAAAATAGTAAAAGTGAATAAATAATTTATTCAGTACTCAATACATTGGCGCTTTCACAGTAGTTATACTGCTTCATCAGACATTATAAAACCACCATATCAAGACACTTAAATACATACAGAACTTTTGACCAATCAGCAACAACTTCAATCGATTAAAACTATTAATCAAGGCAGTGAACTGCCTTAAAGGCACAACCCCTACGATCCTATAAGATTAGAGGTAGACACATATACCCCTTCATAAAATTGATATCATTACTTATATATTCGTCTCATTTTAAGAAATGGTTTCATCGGAACTTTCTCATTAAGCCCCTTCCCTGTATCTGCTCATAATTTAATGATCCTTTTAGCCTATAGTCCTTCCGTAATATTTTCTATGTCACCCCCATGTTCACTAAGTGTTACCCTTTCCATGACTAAAACTTAAATGTGTGTGAGTGACCAATGTATCAACATGTCTTGCTAAGGCATTTGTAAAATTACATTTCCTAATATCATACAAATGCTCCCTTATTCTGTCCTTAAACTGTCTTACAGGAACAAGCAGCTAAATAAACAATATCTGTGGTGTTACAGTCAGCTTTAACGTAGAACTTAAACTTATTTTTTGTCTCAGGGTGCTCAAACTGGCCCGATGAATCTATGTATATACAAAATTTACATTTCCTACAAGTAGATGTAATAGCAGGAACATCACTATACTTATGTTGCATCATATTCTTAGGATAGCATAACATACGTTTCAAAATGTTCTTGTTCTTAAAAGAGAAGCTGGGTACCTCACCAACTCTCTCCTTTATATTAGTATCACTAGTTAAAACAGGCCAGTACTTTTTTACAATCTCTGTTACTGAATGGACATTACTGCCAAAAAACAAAGGAACCTGTAGATTGTTTTGTTTAAGCTTACCATGGCCTACAGATGCGTTACAATTATAAGAAAAATAAGGCTTCGCTGATGTATACCTGGCAGTGTGAATATCAGATAGTGAGGTTATAATATTATGTTCTCTATAACCCCTTTCTTTAAGCCTTCCCTTCAAGTCAAACAAATATGCTTCAAACCTAGACATCCTGAACCCTTGTCCTTTCACTATATTCCTAAAGATGTGTCCCAGATGCATGCTTTTTCTATGTAGTAAATTATTCCTGTAGCATTATTTTCTGTGAATAGTTGTACTTATAATCTCATCTGACTTCCTGTACATCTTGATGTCTAAAAAATGTATCTCATCCTAAAATGCATTCATGTCAACTCTGAGAAAAGAAGTACTTGGGTTCAAGTGTTCAACAAACTTGATTAATTCAGTTTGGGTACCATAACATAACAAAAATAGATTATCTACAAACCATCTATAAAAGACAGCATGCTCCCAAGCTGGTGACTTCAAAAATGTATCATATTCCCATTTAGCCATCACTAAATTAGCATAGCTGTTTGCAGTTGGCGTACCCATAGCTACTCCCTCTTTTTGTAAATATAATTGCTGTTCAAAAAGAAATACATTGTTCTCTAATATAATTTCCATTAATAAAGTAAGTAGATCCACTGAGGCTTGCATCATTGTACTGTATTCCAACAAATACATCCTCAGCATTTATAATGTATTATTGTTGGGTATCAGAGTAAATAATGACCATACGTCTAATGTGACAAAACATAGAGTTTCCAGGCCTTCTGTAAGGGTAGCACTTAGTGAACGTGGGGGTGACATAGAAAATATTACAGAAGGATTATAGGCTAAAAGGATCATTAAATTATGAGCAGATTCAGGGAAGGGGCTTAATGAGAAAGTTCCGATTAAACCATTTCTTAAAATGAGATGAATATATAAGTAATGATATAAATTTTATGAGGGGGTATATGTGTCCACCGCTAATCTTATAGGATTGTAGGAGCTGTACCTTTAAGCCAGTTCACTGCCTTGACTAATGGTTTTAATTGACTGAAGTTGTTGCTGATTGGTTGAAAGTTCTGTATTTATGTATTTAAGTGTCTTGATATGGTGGTTTTATAACGTCTGATGAAGCAGTATAACTACTGTGAAAGCGCTAACATACTGAGTACTGACTAAATTATTTATTGACTTTTATTATTTTTGACCACCTCATTGTGTTAATTCATTCATTTATGTGTTTGCTGCATGCATTTGTTTTTATTGAGTGAATCATTTATCCTCTGGACCACATTCTTATTTTTGAGTAAATAAATAAAATAAAACTATTTTTCAAGTGCTAGGAAGGTCTGTAAGGAGTGCAACTTCTTTTCAGGCTTTTAACATTAAGCAGTGCTACCATGATGTAGTTGTGATATTGGATGACTATGCTGGTAGTTTGAGGAGACTGACCTTGACTAAAAAATACACTCTGGGGAAGAAAATGTTTTGGCCAATGTATGAGGACAGAGGTGCATGTCATCTCTATTAGTAGTTTATTGGCCATTTTGGGCTAATTTCTATCTCTTTCATTTCCCTGCTATAAAACCCGCATTTGCATGGTTTTGTGCACCGGGCAGCACCAGTTAGCTAGGGTATAACTATTCCCCGTTCCACAAAGTCTTAAATTTTTCCCTTGGAACTAGACAAACTTTCAACTTAAGCACTCAAATCATTCACTTCTCATCCCGGCACTTGCTCAAAACTCATAGCAAGCACTAAACCTTAGCACTAGACCCCACTATTCTGTAGAGAAGGACAAAACTCTCTATTCGACCTTACCAGCCAATCAGTAAAACAGTTCACTATACCTATCCAGGCATGTCCAAAGGGCAGTTTCAGGTGTACTCTCCGGTCCAACTGGTGAATCTGGGCATTCTGAGGCAAAGTTACAATTGGCTCATGTACACAGACAACTCTCTCCTCCTTACACCAAACACTAATACATGCAAGAGATGCAATTATACAGCCAAACTGGAGTCTACGCTCTCTCAACCCAAGACTGGACCAGGCAGTCAAGAGGAGAAGGGAATTACTTGCATCACACCCCTAGTCTCACATAGACCTATGAAACCAGCACTGGTAAAAAACACACATAAATTCACAAAAACATACTCGGAGGCTCTAAATAAAAATCTGCAAAAGCAACAGAGACCTCCAAAGCAGACATCCAAGCAACCTCCACCCCCCCCAACACAAACCATGAAACACATACTTCACAAAACCTGTGTGCCACACAATCACAGCCCTTAAGGCAAAATAATATACCCAACACACTAGTAATATGTGACTCTATAGTCAGGCACATTGACGTCCCACTCACTAGGCTGAACAAGGTGAAGGTTACTGTTAGTTGCCTGTCAGGTGCCAGGATCCGCCACATAACACAAGCACTCAGGTCACTCCAGAACAAGTACAAATATAACTGTGTCATTGCCCATGTTGGTATGAATGACCTGAGCCATACCTCCCTGGACTACATGAAAAGAGACATGGAGAAGCTCTCTGATCACGTAGCCCAGGCCGGTATGACCCTGACCCTGAGTAGCATCCTGCCCTGACCAAGAATGATATCACGGTATAGAGAAAAAAATTATCAATTTCAACAATTGGCTAAGCTTCTGGTGTCATTCAAAAGGGATCCAGTGTCTGTCAGCCTGGCATGACATGCTCGACAAGCCACGCTGCTTCACTAGAGATGGCTTCCACCAGTCACCCTTAGGCTTTCGAATACTGGCCAAGGCTCTTGCCACCCCCATAGTGCCTTTTTTAGACAAGGCTCAAAAGATGAACCCACCACCATAAATAGCACAAGTAACAAAAAACTGAGGGTAATGCTGCTCAATGCCAGAAGTCTAAACCTAAAAATGCATGCACTCGAGGCACTCCTCAGTATGGAGAAAATCAATATATGTGCAGAAACCTGGTTTAAAGCTCCAGAGAGCACCCCAGCACTACCAGGCTACAACTCATACCATACATTTCAGCCACAAAACCCGGACCGAAATACAAAAGGTGGGGGAGTATTTATATTCTTCAGGGATATCCACACATGCAGGTTAGTGGCACAGTACGATGCTTCAGAGATCATCCATGTACAACTAACAACGGGCAAAACTGCTATTCAAATTATAGCTTGCTAGAGACCACCCACCATGTCCCAGGACCCCCACTCCCCATTCTTGGAAACAATGGGAAACATAAAGGTCTTACCAAACACCCTGATATTGGGTGATTTCAATTACCCAAACATTAACTGGGAGAACTACTCAAGTACGAACTCCCTTGCCCAACATTTCCTAGAATTTATAAACTCAAATGCCCTGGATCAACAGGTCAACACCCCCACCAGAGGTGACAACATATTGGACCTGGTCATCACCAACATGGGCGACCAGTGTTCCACACCACAGGTCAACCCCTCGCTGGTTAGATTTGACCATAAACTAATCACTCTGGATATCCACATTCCGCCACCACCCCCGGTCAAAGAAACCACCGTGAAAAACTTTTCAAAAGCAAACTTCATGTTACTTAAGACCGAGGTGGGAAGTTTCAAAGCCCCCATGCTAAAGGATAACGCTGTCCAAGCTGCAAAATCCTTTATTAATGCACTCTACGGGCACCTACAAGAATGCATGGATCATGCTATCCCAAACAAAACCAAGACTCACTCCTCCAAGAAAAGGAAACCAGTCTGGTGGACCCCTGCCATAAATAAGCTCTACAATAGAAGGAGGAAATTAGTACAGAAAAGAGTAAAATCCCAAGAAGGGAAGACATCCCTGATCAGTATCAGCAAGAAACTACGTTTCCACATAAAAATCATCCAAGGCTAGCTTCGAAAGAAAAATTGCCATGGACTCCAAAGTTAACCACAAGGCATTCTTTAGCTATGTCAAGAATCTAAGTGGCAATTCTCAGATCTACTCAGAGTTAGTGCAGAATGGCACAAAATACACTGAACTGACCGATATAGCCAACATCCTGGCAGGCAGGTTCAGTGCAAACTTCACCCCCCTCTCACCCCCAAAAGGGCCCATAACTATACCAGAAGAATGTAGTGCCCCTGAAATCACAGACACTCAGGTTAAAACAGCCCTCTCCAAAGCCAAAAACACAGCATCAATGGGACTGAATGGTGTCCCAGGCAGCGTCCTACATGAGCTC
>NC_056735.1:326528577-326686077 GCF_019279795.1 Protopterus annectens
CATCTGCAGAAGCGTTAACATACCTTGTGAAAGACACATTTTTAAAGGCGCCATGTGAAATTGTAGCCATTGTATAATGGAACAGACGGCGATGTTACAGGTTTTGTTTGCAATAGTCCCTTATCAGACGGTTGAGATGACAGCTACACTCACATGTAGAACCACATATACTCTAGCCGTCACACACAATCCACAGGGGACATGAATCCAAAATATCCGTGTCTCTACACATAGCAGTTGCAATTACACACAACAAAACACATACAGGCCATCTCCCCGAAGGTAGGGCAAATGGGCAACGCCCAAGTGGAGAATTCAATTATACCCCACTGTTGCCGCGTAATTGGTGAATGGAGTAGCTGCACAGCTGATGTGCATGTAATAATTTACTCAGGAACACCAATTGGTGGCAGGAAACCACATGTTACAGGCATCGACGTATATAAGGATGACTTGCCAGACATTCAAACTGTATGCTCATACCATAGAACTGTTTAAACAGTGTAAGAGTGATAGTTACAAAAGTTTGGAACGCTAACAAGATATGTAGAACACTCAGTATGTTAGTGTATGTATAGCCTGTTTTGTATTTAATTAAAAGTGTCCGCAATGCATAAAGTGGGAAAAGGTATTATGTAGTGATGTCTTGCTGAGCATAGTAACGCTTGTAGAAATTGTGTGTCCTGCAGTGGGCCACAAGGTAAACATCACAGACACCACAAGGGATGCTACATGAGGGCTTTAAACAGAACAATTCCATACCACCCGCCGTCAGTGGTAGGGTATGTCTAACAAGTACGTGCCATAGCAGGGGATAGTATATGTTGATATACTGTCACAGTAGGCATGTGTATGGGCATATAGCGACAATGACATGCCTAAGGTGGTCCTGCTGTGCAAGTATGCTTTGCATTATGGGATAATATGTAAAATATGTGTAATGTACAGTATTGTAGGTAGATATGTCAGATATTCTACACAGCATAACAGTCATATCATGCATACCAAAGGTATCGTCTATTGGCATGTACAATATACAATAACAGGATACATATGGCTTGTAGTCATGGGACACTGTAACAGCATGATAGCTAATCGAAATGGAAGAGCTACTCAATTAACCATGCACAAAGGACATGTAATAGCTTCACACGTTCATAGTGGGGTACTATGCTGTCTGGCAAGTCTATGTGTAAGCCCAACTACAGTGTTTACACCAGCGGCACCTCTCTATAGTAGTGTCCTATCTGTGAACAGCAGAGCCATGTGTTACCTGCACCTCTGCACAGTACAGCCACTGCAGTGATCCCTGGCGTACATGTGTGTCTCCCATCCACCAAGTGAGGTATCACATGAACAGGGCTACTGAGTGTCCCTGCGTGATGTACATAGGAATCATGTTCCAAAGCATGGTGAGTGTCTGGATTGGGAATGTAACCCTCAAGCACATCCCACTCATTGTTGCGTGTGTGCCCATATCCATGAGCATGTTGCTCTCAGTGGCTTTTGCTTATGTCGCTTATGTGGAGTATATCCATGAATATTGTTGTGGACATGGGCCCTGTATGTTCAGCAGAGGTCACCCCCTGAGTATTCAGTATGCAAATGTGTACAGTTGTGGTATCCGTAGTTCTGCCGCATACGTCAACCTTCAGAGCTCAATAATCCTCATGGCGTGTTAATGTTGTGGTATGTAAAGCCATAGCTGTTCTGTAAGGTACACCTTAAACGGGGTGTTGTACCCTTGAATGTGTGTATACGTCAGGAGTTTAGAGGTACAATGGGTGCCTATGTTCCAGCTACAAACCCAGTACAGATAAGGGTGGCCACGTAGAAGGATATCCACGCCACATTGGCAATATGGTTATCAAAGGAGTGGGTGCTACATACGTGTGTACTACGATCACGTACAATGTGACATGTATGTAGAGGACTACCACCTATGTGATAGTCAGTGGGTGATTGTTGTAATGCAAAGGGGATGTTCATGCACCTTGTGTCATGCAGCTTGAGGCCATGATATTGATATCAGGTATCAGTCACAGTGACACCCTTATGGAGGGAGTCAGTATCAGCTGGTGGATCAATCATGGTGCTTTGTATGCAGTTGTCTGGAAAGCTAGTCAGGGAAAGTTCCTCTGTGCTAGCCTGTACCTCGGGGAAGCATATACTGAACATGAGGGGCCCTATGACTGAGGACTGTGGTACGCCAAGTGTAACTGAAATACAGTAGGTACTATGGTATGCTACCCTCATTGTGTGGGTCCTGTCTGTCAGACACTTTGCATAACATCCTGAGACATAGGGGTCGATGTGCAGGTTGATGTGTATGTTTTCAATACCAGAATGGAGAATGGTGCTGAAAGCCAATGAGAGGACAATGTAGGGTGTGTGGACCCCCTTACTGTCATTAACTACCCTGGTAACTGTATCAATGGAGTCCACCAGGTGTAGGAGCCATGCTCTGGTCCTAACAAGTCCAACCTGGGTGGCATCAAAGGACTGGAGCCCACCAATTTCTCTGTGAATGACTTCCATGATGATGTGCCCTATAGCCTTGCAGAACAGTCCAGTCAGGCGTATAGGGCAATAGTCCCTCTGGTTCATTGTGGCACCACCTGTGTGGAGTGTGATAACTGTTGTTGTGTGCCATTCAGGGGCCACAATGTCTGATACAAGGCTATTACTGAATCTGGTGGCCAAGTGGGGAGACATGTCGTTCAGCGGTTTGTGTAAATCACAGCCTGGGATGTTGGACGGTCACATGGAGTCAGTGTTCCAGGCCTTAGAGAGTGCAGGTTAGTACTGTGTAGTTGTGACCGCAGGGACACTGCAATGTTCCTGCATGGATTGTGGCCCTGTAGGGAGTGAGAGGGTGTAATGTTAGCATTGAACCCATCCACCAGGATGTTGCCAACATCACTTGGTTCTGTAATGTTCATGAGTAACTGTCGTATGTCAGAGCAGATGTGGGTATTGTCATTGACTACTGACATACCTCCATAATGCCTTGTGGTACACCCTGGAATGTGTCGCAGTAATGTTTACGTAGCTAGGTTTAGAGTATGTGATAAGGGATCCCGTAGCCCTACTGTGGCTGACCAGTGAACTACCCCACCCATGGGATTGTACTCCACTTTGCAACAGCCTCCAGGTTTTGTTGTACATTATGTCCATGGAACTGGACCACCAGAGTGGTGTCCGTTATCTGGTGGGTACCATCATGGCTCTGTTTGGAATAGCATGATCCATGCAGTTGTGTAAGTGCTAATGAAGTGCACTGGGGTATGTTTCAGCATTTGTATGTGCATTGTCCATCTGCATGGGTGTCATGATGTTTACTACTGCTGTCATAAGATGTCTGTAGTAGGTGTTGTAGTAATCTTGTACTGTGTATGCCGTGAAGGGTGTGGTGCTGGGATGTGGATAACAAGGGTGATTAGCATATGTTCGGAAACCACCAACGAGGGGATAACCCCAGGTGTGGACCACCAGTCACATGTTGGTAGTGTCCACGTCTAAGATATTGTTGGTCTTGGAGGTGGTGTGTATGGGTTGATCCAGCTGAGTGGAGGTTATGAATCCCGGACAGCGTTGGCCTAATGTGTCGGTACATGAGTGGCTATCCCAGTTAAGTGTGGGGTAGTGTCATTCTCACATCAGTAGTATCTGTCTGAACCCTACTGTCCAGTACACCAAGAAATGAGGGCTGGTAACCGTGGGGTATGTTGTTGAATCCGTAGCATGTTACAATGTGTATAGCAGTTCTAGCCACAGTTAGTTGCATGTGGATCACCTCTGATGCATTGTGCTAAGTAACTAGCCAGGAGGTGTGTACAACATAGTGGAATATGGGAACACCTCAGCCGTGGGTGGGTGTTCCGGTCCAGGTTACATGACTGAAAGGTGTGGTCTGCATATACATGACTGAAAGGTGTGGTCTGCGTATAACCTGTCAGTGCAGGTGTGCTCTGCGGAGCCTAGAGGCAGGTCCCAGTCACTGCAGAGATATTGAAGTGGTCCATTATAAGGAGTGCCTTGCCTGTGTGCATCAGAGATGAAGATGTCAAGCATCGAGTCACATGACCCCATGTTTTGCTTGCCTGTTCCCGTTCTGGTGGTGAATGTTATTGGAAACTGTGCAAGACAGGCAGTATAGGAGCAGCAAGAGCCTTGCATGTTATCTGTACTCCCAGGGCTGACAGAGGCAGATCATCTGTGCCAAAGCATTGTGTTTTGTTGACCATGTCAGTCAAAGCGGACAGATACTGGATGCCTGTGGAATGACAGCAGAAGCATAGGCAACTGTTGAAGTGAAACAGTCAGTCATTGTACAGTGGTATCAAGTCTGGATGAATGCATAATGCTCCCCATGGCTTGGCCGATACCTTCAGGGCTACAAGACTGGTGAGCTATTGCATGTCCCTGCACATGTAGTCTGTGAAGTTGCATCTCAGGGAAGTCACACTAACATGGAGAATGACAGTCAAATTGTACCTGGTGAGGTGTGGCATGGGTGCATAGGTTATGTTGCAGAACCAGTTACCCGACAGCTAGATGAAAGTGACTATTGCCTTGTGTAGCCTGCTGAGTGGGACATCAGTGTGACTGCCTACAGAGTCTCCTATGACTGGTGTGTTGTGTATGTTATAACACCCTATTGGCTGTATGTGATGGGCACACATGAGTCTGTGGGCTATAAGTTATTGTTGTTGTGTTTGGTGATGGGGGCTGCCTTTGGTGCCTACACAGAGTATGGAGAGGTTCTGCAAAAGTTGTACTCATACTATGTGTGGCCAGTGGTGGTGGAGATCTTGTGAGACTGTGATGAGTGGGGTGTGTTGCAAATGTTACACATCCCGACATGACTGTCAGGTTCAGTCTGGGTTGGTGAGAGCATTACCCCCAGCATGGCTACATATGTGCATCTCCCACAGGCTATAGTGTCGTATGTTGGGAGGTGAGCATTGACTGTGTACATGAGACAATTGCTCTTTTGCCACATGTATGCCATATTCATCATATAGACAGGCAATAGCACTGGTACGTGACAGTTGGACATGCCTGTATATTCAACCATGTCTCACAAGATATGTGAGTTACGTGTGTACAACAGCTGTTGTACTGTAAGCAAGCTGGAAATGTAAGGACAGACAGTGTACTTGTGAGAAATGGTTTGGAATGGGTTCATAGGTTCATAGGTTCATAGGTTTATACTAGGCTATCTGCCCTAAGGCATTTATAAGCCTAGCCCAAATTATTGTGGCTTACGCCACCCCTTATATGAAAAAATACTGTGCCCATTAGTTTGTTGTGCCTCTGTCCAGCAGTGACCCAGAGATGATTCCCGGGGTAAACCTACGATCTCCCATCCACAGGTCTAGATTTCTCTTGAACAGAGTCAGCGAGGTGCTCTGCCTCACATGGACCGGGATTTTATTCCACAGCATAGGGAGTCTCTGAGTGATAAATCTATCCCTCCAGCACGTCCTATTTATATCCGTGCTAAGGTTTAAGTCGCTTGCTCTAGTGGTTTTGGTGGATTTGGATTTTTGAGGTGGAGCATGTCCATTAATTCCGGGTTGGACACGGCCTTGTATGTCAGGCACATGTCACCTCTGAGCAGGCGGTATGCGACTGAATAGAGCTGGAGTTTCTTCAATCTGGCAGCATATGACAGATTTTGGAGTCCTTTATCCTTTTGGTGAGGAACTTTTGGGGTCTCTCCAATTGCTGCAGATGTCGGGTGAGATACATCCCGAATGGGGCATTGTACTCGATCATTGGTCTGATAAGTGAAGAGTACAGGGGAACAATGACCTCACTAGATCTGGATGTGAATCCCTTCATGATCAGGTGGGCAATGTAGAAGGTCTTTCTAACCACTTTAGCAATGTGAGTGTCAAAAGAAAGGCCACTGTCAACCTGGGTCCCCAGGTCCCTGATAACCTCTTCTGTGCTTAATGGATTGCCACCTATATGGTAGCTTGGGGTTACCTTGTTTTTCCCGAAGGTATGACTATACATTTTTGGCGTTTGACTTCAGGCCATGGCTCTGGCACCAGCTATCTGTTTTCCGTGAGTCCCTTCTGAAGGATATCAGTGTCCGATGCACTTTCCACTATGGCGCCCAGTTTGCAGTCATCTGCAAATTTTGTCAGCCAAAGTCCTCCCATGTTGGCCTGTACTTCTTGGAAGGAGGTGCCAAACAATAGAGACCAAGGACCAAGCCCTGTGGGACACCACTTGTGACCGGCTTGGAGTCTGACACAGCGCCAGCAACTCTAACCCTGTGGGTTCTGTCCTTAAGCCAGTTTGCAACCCATCTTGTGACATATGGGTTTACATTTAAGCTGGTAAGTTTTTCTACAATACCCGAGTGGGGTATTGTGTCAAAGCCTTTGCAAGGTCAAGGTAGGCTGTATGGACTGCCTTTCCTCATCAATGGCCTTGGTGACTATTTGAAGAAGTCGACCAAGTTCAAAGGCATGATCTTCCCTTGACAAAGCCAAACTGGGTCGGGTCCAATGTCTGCAAGTCCCTATATCTTTGTTTATGACCTCCATTATGATCCTCTCCATAGCTTTGCAGACTAGACTTGTTAAGCTTATGGGGCGGTAATTACCAGGGTCGTGAGGCGCCACCTTTGTGGAGTGGGACCACAGTTGCCGTCGCCACTCCTTGGGCACGTATCCTGTGGTAAGGCTGAGATTAAACAGCTGCCTTATGTGCGGGTTTAATTCCTCATTTAGCTGTAGCACACAGCCGGGACACCATCGGTCCCATTGATGCTGTGTTTTAGCTTTAGAGAGCATCTTTCACCTCGCATTTGAGATGTCCGGGAGGCTACACTCGGCTGGGATAGTTATCTCTCCTTTAGGGGAGGGGTGAAGTTTGCACTGAACCTGTCTGCCAGTATGTTGGCAATGGCTGTGGGTTCAGTGATTTTTGTATCATTTTGGACTAATTCTGAGCATATCTGTGAGTTTCCACCCAGGTTCCTAACATAGCTGAAAAAGGCCTTATGATTGTCCTTTGAATCCATGGCAATTTTCTCTCAAAATTGGCCTTAGTTGATTTTATGAGTGCTCGTATTTTTTACTAATAATGATCAGGGTGACTTCCCTTTTATGGATTTTGTTCTATCATGTAATAGCTTTCTCCTCTTATTGTAAAGTTTGTTAATGGCTGGGGTCCACCAGACTACGCGTTTGCCCTTTGTGGAAAGAGTCTTGGTTTTATTTGGGATTGCCTGATCCATGCAGTCCTGGAGGTGTTCATAGAAGGCATTTGTAAGGGCTTCCGCAGCTTGGGTTGTGGTTTCCTCTGACTCAGGGGCCTTGAAGGATACCACACCAGTCTTGAGTAGTGTGAAGTTTGCTTTAGAGAAGTTCTTCACTATGGTCTTTTTGTTTGGGGTGGGGTGGGATGTGGATTTCCAGTGAGATTAGTTTATGATCAGATCTCACCAATGAGGGATATACTTCGGTGTGGAGCATTTTGTCCCCATGTTTGTGACAATGAGATCTAGTATATTTTCTCCTCTCGTGGGAACAGTGACTAGCTGTTCCATGGCATTTGAATTTATGAACTCCAGGAACCGTTGGGCTAGAAAGTTAGGGCTTGAGTAATGTTCCCAGTCTATATTCGGGTAGTTGAAGTCACCCAATATGATGGTGTTTGGAGATACATTTATACCCTCCAGTGTCTTCAGGAAGGCTGTGTGGGGTTCCTGAGTTTGAGAGGGTGGCCTGTAGCATGCTACAATTTGTAGAGCAGTTTTGCCTATTGTTAGTTGCACCTGGATGGTTTCCGAGCTTCATGCGTTGCCACCAACCTGGAGGTGTGAGTATCCTTTATGAATATGGATACACCCCTCCTTTTGTGGAGTGGTCCGGGTTTTGGGGCCGGAGCATGATATGAGGTAAAACCTAATAGTGCCGGGTGCTCTCAGGAGCCTTGAACCAGGTTTCAGTTACAGCACAGACATCGATGTTCTCCATACTGAGAAGGGCCTCGAGTGCGTGCATTTTGAGATTTAGACTTCTGGCATTGAGCAGCATTACCCTCAATTTCTTCCCATTTTGTTTTCTAGGGTGGTAGGTTTAGAATTTGAGCCTTGCCTAAAAAGGCACTATGGGGTGGCAAGAGCCTTAGCCAATATCCGGAATCCCAGGGGTGACAGGTGCAAGCCGTCCCTTGGCAGCGTGGCTTGTCAAGCATGTCATCCCAGGCAGACAGACACTGGATCCTTTGAATGACACCAGACATTAAGCCAATTGTTAAAGCTGATCATCTTGTCTCTATATTGTGGCATCATTCTTGGTGAAGGAAGGATACTGCTCAGGGTTAGGGTCATACCTGCCTGGGCTACATAATCAGAGAGCTCCTCTATGTCTCTTTTCATGCAGTCCAGGAGGCGTCTCAGGTCGTTCACACCAGCATGGACAATGACTGTGTCATATTTGTACTTGCTGTGGAGTGACCAGTGCTTGTGTTATGTGGCGGATTCTAGCCCGATAGGCAGCTTACTGTGACCCTCTCCTTGTTCAGCCTGGTGAGTGGGACGTCAGTGTGTCTGACTATGGAGTCACCTATGACAAGTATGTTTGGTGTTGTATTTGGCCTTAAGGGCTGTGACTGCTTTGCACACTGCTTTTGTGGTTTATGTGTTGCTTGTGGGGTGTCTTGAGGTAGCAGTTGGTGGGTGTCTGCTTTGGAGGCCTCTGCTGTTTAGGTAAATTTTTACTCAGAGCCTCCGAGTATGTCTTTGTGTGTTTATGTGTTTGATTCAGTGGAGTGGTAGCATTATGTGAGGCTGGTTTTGTGGTGTGTGTAGTTGCCTTCTCCTCCTGTCTGGTCTTGCCAGTCCTGAGTTGAGAGAGCTCAGCCTCCAGTTTGGCTAAATAGCTGCATCTCTCAAGTATTTGTGTTATGTGGGAGGAGGAGAGGGTTGTCTGTGTACATGAGGCAGTTATAACATTGCCTCAAGATTCCCAGATTCACCAGCTGGACCGGAGAGGAGATTGACAACTGACCTTTGGACATGCTAGAATAATATTGGGAAATCCTTAATTGAAAACAAGGGCCAGTGGGGAGTGAGGGTGTAGTGCTTTTAATTTTTAGTGCTGACTTATATAATTGCTTTAGTGAGCAAGTGCCAGGTAACTTGAGTGCAATGTGATACAAGTAACTAAATGCAAAAACGACAAACAGTAACTTTCTTTCAAGTGAAACAAGGAAATAAGTACAGTAAGCAATGCAGATATCACTAGTGATCCACAGAAGCGCTGAGAAGTTGCGTATTATATTAATTAGTAGCTCATGAAGTGCTCACAAGTTTTGAACAAGTGCTGAGCATGAAAATGCAATACAGATAGGGTGTTGTATAATATCAACCCACAAGTGGTGACAACAGTCATAATTGGAGGCACTGCACTATTACCCTGCTGAGTATGGTCTGCAAGTCCATGAACCTTTATCAACGTAGATGTTAGCAGTACAGACGTAGATGACAGTACGGATGTTTGACTGCATGTACCTTCGTATGTCACAGGAGTGTTCTATCAGTGGCCTGTTGACAGAATCAACACTACAAAAGGTGTCAGAGTGACATGTGCATAGCACACCAGTGGCAGCTACAGTAAAACAGGGTTAATGTGTTGTACTCCCCCCCTCATTGTAGCCCATACCACACAGACAAATGTGAAGCATCTGTGTATGTAAGGATGTGAATGGCCATGACCTATGAGCAATAGCTGTCTCAGTGTTGTGGACAACATACAGAATGGGCTTTGTGGGTGAGGTGTGTGACATATGTGCACAATCTGACAGATGATATTAGCATTGTCACCGCTAGGTGAATATCCCTGTACCCATTAACTACCACCTAGGCTGCGATCAACATTATGGACACTGTGTAAGGGATGGTGCTGTGCAGTTCACTTCCCTGAGTTGGTGACATCTCCAGGCCTATTAGGTAGTCATACGAGGCACCCATGTCATGACAGGGTGCCATCCATGAGCATGGAGATCATTGGACAGGCATACTCAGCACTCGGGTGACCAATATTGGATCACATGTCACCTTTAAGGGTTATTGGCCATGCGTGGATGGCGATACCAGCCTTCACAATCCTCACCTCCACTATGCAGCATGCTGGCTACCTTGCATAAAGACATGTGCTACACTATGATGTTGGACATGCTACACGTACATATCCTGATCTGAAAGACATACGTCATGGACAGCCACCGTCCTTCTACTAGGATCGCCACATGCTGGACAGATCCCTGTGCCATACATGTGACATACTCCCGCCATACCATGCAACCCTGTCCATCAAAGCTGCACATGTCATCTCTGTCATACATGGTGTGATGACCACATGGTAGATGTATTATCAACTGTCTGGATCAGTAATGTGGCACTGATGCACCTCGCAGTGGCAAAATGGCTGTCGGATACAGCTAAGAAACCTTGCCCGTACATGCTATAGTTGATAACCATCCCTGTGAATGACGTCCGGGTAGCCATTGTCCCATGTCTATCACATGTGCAACACAAGCGATCCGTGGCAAGATGTTGAACTGCTGTACAGTGCCGTGTAGATGTATATGGCAAAACACATGCATGTAAAGGTTTCCATGCGTATGTGTGCATTGTCACTGCTCACGTCCATTAAGGCAGTGTATGTGTTGATATGTGACATATACACAGCATCAAGGTCAACAGCATTACTGTGGACACATCCAGGCATGTGCTGATAGGTAAGAACATCAGTGCAGGCAAACAGACATGCCCACATCAAGACAGCATTCACATGGAGTATGAACAATGTAATGAGGTGACACACATATATGGTGATGATATCCAATGCATAACGGGTGTTACATGTGTGTGACACAAACATGTCAGTCGTGTCAGTGTCATGATGATTTGCAAAGATAACTGTGCAGATATACTAGATTTAATACAAATGTATGTGCAGCAGTATCTCTGTACATCTCTGTGATACTGTGACCTGTCACCATCATTATGTCTTACAGATAATGCCTCATTCACGCCTGCCAGCGTACAGCTGCCAGGAGGATGATGTCCTCATCCTGTACCTCCATGAGAACTATGAGGTGTTGTTCAGCCATGTGCCACAGCATGCCTAGCAGCGTGACGACCTGTGGCAGGACCTTCGCAGGAGGGTTAATGATGTGGGTGGCCATAACAGCACCTACCAGCAGGTGCGCAGACACTGCACGGACCTGATACGACATGCAAAACAGCGTGCCACTGCAATCGCCAGGGAACAAGGTGGAACAGGTGGTGGGCCACCAACCCAGCCCCCAGTCACACCCATCGAGGAGCTACTAGCCAGTCTCGGGACACCCTCAGAACAGCATCCACAAACACTAGCTGCCATCGTGGAGGTGGGTGTCTCCCAACCAATGAGCCTGGAGTTGTCTGGTAAGTCAGTACTGCACATATGACTATTATATCCCATTTAGTTGCATGTGTCACTGTTCATTATGTAATGTAACATCATATGCAAGGTATGTTTACACACATGCTGCATGCTACAGCTACCCTGTGTATGCACACATGTGCATACTATATGCTATTGTACAGGCGAATGTGTTAACATGCACAGTGCACCCTGTGGCTGTCATACAGTCATGGATAATGTTCAAACTGCTGTGTCACCCCTATACAGGTACCTCTGGCGTGCCGCACAGACATCAGTCCATTGCAGGTGAGACTGTCATCAGTATCAGGCATGTTAAAGCATAGATCTATTCGCCATGTGGCCAGTTAACACTTGTACACTTGATGTTTGGTCCAGTCACGATATACAGGTCGCATCTCCCATCATTCACACTGGCTACCCATGTGCAATATATACAAACAAAATGATACACCGACATGAAACCACAGTATCTGTCATTGCTACATGTGTGGACAGCTGTGCATACAATGGTGGAGGTGTTCTACAATGTAGGCATATGTACTATACATTGGAACAACACATGTGTGGTACACAAATAGTACCACACAGTGAGCTGGGATATGGGCAGCCCACAGGAGTCACCATTGTGTTATATGTCCCTGCAATGGGTGCACACATTGTGATGTGCCATCTGACATGTCCCAGACACATAGTGTTCTGGCGGCAATATTGCCACACTATCCCATAACACATACCTCACATACCAAACATACAACCCGTTGTCTGCATAGCCCTGTGGATGGTGACATATCTGACATCTATGGGTGTATGTCAAATGGGACAACACAGACATGTGAGATAGACGGCCATCACAAACATTTGGCCAACACATGTTCACACATGGCCATGGGGGATGGCCAGAGACATGTAGCCACACAGCAGATGTGATGTGTATACACCCTGTTGCACATTGTCCACACATGGTCCAATTATAGCCTTAGTTGACTGATTATACAGTTGATGTGGTACACTGGACATCATAAAAGCCTGTGCACAGCTAGTGGAGGTGTCACTTAAGTCTACCGTATAAGATGTGTTGAACATCACGACTGTGTCATAGCATGACAGTTGTCACCTGTACAGCTTCCACAGACATTGACAACACATCAGGCCACAGATACTGTACATTTCCCTTGCTGCTGTAGGACATCACCGTTAGCTGTGCACCTCGTGTGTGTGGTACATCAATGTCATGTGGGACATGGTGAATTGACAAGTCTGCCATGTGTGGACATGGTTGCCAGGCAGCTAGACTCTGTAGTAGTTGTGCAGGGGTGTCATCTGTAGGTCTTCTAGTGACCTGTCACATGACACAGCATGGTTTGGTGTGTATACACCTCAGCATCGTGGGTCACAATCCACAGTTATGTCATGGGTATGCATGTAGTTATGGCTATGCAATGTGTGCATATTATGCACTGTATAGCAATATAGATGCCTCATGATGCCATGCAATGGCACAGTGGCTGTACTTCACACTGTATAGCAATGTAGACGGCTCACACTACCCTTCCATGCATTCTATCTGTAGGGCATACAGACAACACTGCAATGTGATGCCCATTATAACGCTGTACATGTGTCAGGACACCATTGTGTCAGACATGTATGCATGTTAATGCACACATCAGCAGATTACATGTCAAGGTCACTTCAGCCATGTGTACTGTTAACCTGTTCTGGTCCATATGGTGTTTCATGGGGATGCATGCTTACTACCATGATTGTGTGAACTGCATGGCTACTGATATGACACCTGCTTGCTGTTGTGTGCAACCCAGGGAGGTATGCTAACTAACACTATTAATGTCTGAGCTGCATGCCGTCTGCTGTATCACATGCATGCTGCATGCCGTCTGTCAAATCATATGCATGGTGTGTCTGTGTGTGTGTGTGTGTGTGTGTGTGTGTCTGTGTGTGTGTGTCTGTGTCTGTGTGTGTGTCTCTGTGTGTGTGTGTGTGTGTCTGTGTGTGTGTGTGTGTGTGTGTGTGTGTGTGTGTGTGTGTGTGTGTGTGTGTGTGTGTGTGTGTCTGTGTGTGTGTGTGTGTGTGTGTGTGTGTCTGTGTGTGTGTGTCTCTGTGTGTGTGTGTGTGTGTGTGTGTGTGTGTGTGTGTGTGTGTGTGTGTGTGTGTGTGTGTGTGTCTATTGTAATTTAGAGTCTTTCTTTGCATTCACAGGTGATGTAGGTGCGTTACCCTCCTGCGGTCCATCTGATGTTAGTGTCCCCACAGATACTAGCAGTGATGAACATATGCATGAGGTACAGGCAGGGTTGTCAGGGGCTGAATCTGTGCCAATGGTTGCCATCCCAGCTATGTCCCCCTCTTCCCCGCACACAGTTCTGCTGCCAACACATACCGCATCACCAGTAGCCATAGAGGAAGGACAGTCAGCATCTGTTAGCGTGGACCAGGAACATGTGGTGGCTACAGAAGGTGTGTCTCCACACCATGATGTCAGTGTAATGACTGCAGATGTGCCACACAGGCATGTGGCCAGTGCTGCTCATAGGAGGACCTCTGGCAGACATGCACCTGCAGGACAGAGCGCAGCAGCTGGTGTCACCAGACGCATGTTCCAGACTGTAATGGTGGCACAGGCACGTGCTGAATGGCAGAACAGAGAAGGGCAGAGGCTGCAGAGGGCTGCTGTCCGTACTCTAAATGACAACATCCAGGCATTGGCAAATGCTCATCAGCAGATTGCTGATGTTCTGGACAGGCGATTGGGTGACATGGTCGGAATCCTCGACCATGGCATTGCAATCCACGAGCATGAGCTGTCTGTCCTGGAACATCTGGTAGGAGTGAGGCATAGGCCACATGGACGTAGGCCAGCTACACCACCTAGTGCAGGTCAACGTGAGCGTGCCACCTGACATGCCCGCTCCCATAGTGCCAGTAGCAGTAGCAGTGCAGCTGGTGCTGAGCTGTCCACACCAGGACACAGCAGGCCACATGGACATGGCCCTGGACATTCCCAGCGGGGACACGGTTCCAGTGGACATGTGTCATCAGACAGTAGCCAATCTGTACCTCTGCCTGGTAGTACCCGTGCAACCCCTGGCAGGCACAGGTCACATGGCTGTGGCCGGACACAGTGAGCTGTACATCCTGGTCTGTACAATATGGAGCTGTCAATAATACCCCTGTGTAGGCCTCACAAAAGGCAGAACTGTGTGCACACATACACGCACATGGCAAAAACATCTGTAGGGCACTGCAACACCCACATGCATAATGACCACACATGTCCAATCAGATCACCGGCCCTTACCCACACACATGATGTCATCCATTGGTGTAGCCTATGCCCCTGGCAAACATTATCACCCTGTGCATATGATGAAGCCTGTGCCGCATCCACACCATCGGGCAGGGACATGCTCAAATGGTCTGATGCACAGGGTGAACAGAATAGTGAGAGAAGTGTATATTACATTAGTTGTGTACTGTTGACATGCGCCAGACATACCATGTAGTACAGGTTTATCATGCATTGTTATATGTTCACAGTATGTGTCTTGGTAACAACAGTAACAGCATGTTGGTAATGATGCCCTGGTTCCCTCCTTATGGTCTACTTGCATGTGCTAACAAGTAGCAGTGTTTGCAGTTTCCCATGTGTAAATGTGGAGTACTCACAGGCACGTATGACACTATCAGCATGCTATACGTAGCCTCAACCTGACTGTTGGAAAGGCTAACATACCACAGATGTCCACACATCTACTGATCCAGAAGCATGTGGGCTGCTTAATAGGCTACAGTGGCTAGATACATGACATTCATACCAGGTCACATCACAGGTATGTTGACATGGTGCGGGGGGGTGTACACAGCGGTCCGGCTGATGATAATGTTAGATGCCACTTGATAGCATGAGGCCTCACTGTGTAGAAGTAATACCCTGCCACAATACAGGAACATGCCCACACTCACGGGGTCAACAACACTATAACGCGCACTCCATAGTGTTGAGGTGAGGACCGCTGCCTATGTGGTAATCACCCTCACAGTACTGTGCACCCACACGATGCGACACAGAGAATGAACATGTACAGGTAGCCAGTAAGGCTGAGACCGATGGCATCAACAGGGTAGTAGACTGCATCACCATGAGGGGTTAGGGATCCTGTCTGTTCTGTATGGTAGCATACACCCTCACTCCATGCACCAGACAGCCATACATACATACATATACACACACACACACACTGTGGAGTCCACAAATGTCATTCACATACGGATACCTGATATGTGTGTGATACACACACCACCCTTGCCTACGTTATGCTTTCCACACTGCAGTATGTACAAATCTCTACAACAGTGTTCAGGGGTGTGTAACAATTGGGATGTATTCCCCACCATATGTGGCATATATGGTCACACAAGCAAACACACATGGCAGTACTGTGAATGATACACCTGCTATATGATGATACGTCTGACAGACATGCAGCAGTATTGGCCGCATTATGTGTACCAATGCTACCTTCGGCAATTGTGCTGCTATATGCACATGGGAGGATGTAAGTGTTACAGGTGCAAGTGACTTACAGTCAGTAACACCCAACCGCTGTGTAGGTTTTATGTCTTCACCGTCAAGTAACAGTAACATAGCGTACTGTTTGCACATGTAATGGTAGGATGGCATGTGACACACCTGTGAACCGTCCCCGGCAAACATCCATCTGCAAAGGTGGATCACCACTTTATGTACACACATCCATCCATACCTGATGTACATCCTACTGTACTGTCAGTATGTCACCATATACAGGTGTTAATGATGGGGCTGCATTGCAACTGCATGTTGTAGTTAGGCACAGATGAATTACATACATCAGCTACTGCACATGCATGGTAGCTGCATGCACACCACTACATGTACATGTGTGTTGGTCCTACATGCCTGTCATGTAGCCATGTTTGTATGCATTGCAATTGGTGGACATATGTGATGACATACATAACACATGGACTGTTGTATGATATGATGGGTGTCATGGGTAACTAGTACAGAGGGAATGTGTCCTCAGTCAACATTGCTACCTCATGTACTGTTAGCATTCAACAGCCATGGACCTACCTTCCATTTGCATGCGTGTGATTGCTGTAGCCACTTGTCTGCATGGAGGACAGCAAAAGCTATGGTATGTACATATGTGTTCTGTGTGTGTATGGTCCATGCACATATCCACTGCGATTACATGTATGTCATATCCAAACATGTGTGTTCTTTGGTGTACAGGGACAGTCATCTGTCACAGCTGTGTAAGACCCAGGGCCCCTGTTATGTGTAGAGCCAACCTGGTCATGTACAGTGGTATCATTGCATTGCATAACACATGATGGAACCCTGTCAGTACATGTGTAGTCTGCACAGTTGCTGTAGACCTATGTACAGTCCACTGGTCATGAGTCACACGGTGTTGTGGTAATGTATGGCTGTGTGTTGCTGGTCCAACGACATGGTGATGCCTGAGGGCTACATAGTAGACTGCGGCATTTACCTCTGTGATCTGCACCTGAGACATCTGTGATGGCTCTTGAGTGTGTACTGGTCAGTACATGTGAGTGGCCTTCATGTACGTGGGGACAGTAACACCATACTGTGCCCTGCTGTGTTTAGAATCTGTGTGCATGCAAGACAGCCCTTTGCTACTGCTAAGTGTGTGAGCATGCCCAGTATGCCATTGTGTAGATGGACACACAGTACATTCCAAACCGTGCCCTTCCATGTTTAGAATCCCTGTGCATGCAAGACGGCCCTTTGCAACTGCTAAGTGTGTAAGCATGCCCAGTACGCCGTTGTGTAGATGGACACACAGTACATTCCAAACTGTGCCCTTCCGTGTTTAGAATCTGTGTGCATGCAAGATGGCCCTTTGCAAATGCTAAGTGTGTGAGCATGCCCAGTATGCCGTTGTGTAGATGGACACACAGTGCATTCCAAACTGTGGCCTTCCGTGTTTAGAATCCGTGTGCATGCAAGATGGCCCTTTGCAACTGCTAAGTGTGTGAACATGCCCAGTATGCCGTTGTGTAGATGGACACACAGTACATTCCAAACGGACGTGTGATACTAAGTGTGTGAGCATGCCCAGTTACACCTTGTGTCGGTGATGTGCCTCTGTGTATGGGCATGGCTATTGACATCCTGTATAGCGATGGTGGTCATCCAGGCAACAGATGTCCATTTTCCACATCAGGATGGATGCCTACATTGAACACACTGGTTGACTGTCTTGAAGGGTGTACTGTCTGTGGCGCGTCTCGTATCTATGTAGTGTTGTAATAGTGCTCCGTAGATGGGCAGTTGTCCCGCTCACACCACTGCCGTGTGTTTGTCTACGTCTACCTTGGGACAGTAATATGCTTTTAGACTGCTTACTCTCTATACATACCCTATCGGCGTCTTTGCCTTTGCGGATGATGTCATCCACCTAGAAGTATGCCTCTGGGAGTGCTGTGTTCCAGTAATCTCGGTAACGCGTTCTGTAACTGCGTAATGCTGTAGTGTGATAAGGTAGTTAGGTGTATGTTTGACTCCCAGCCCTGCCAAGTGTGTGCCTGTGTGTGTGTGTGTTTCCAGCTGCCTGGGGACAGAGCATTGCTTTTAGATGGCTCACTCCACATACATTCCCTATCGGCGTCTTTGCCTTTGCGGAGGATGTCATCCACCTAGAAGTATGCCTTTGGGAGTGCTGTGTTCCAGTAATCTTGGTAGCGCGTTCTGTAACTGTGTAATGCTGTAGTGTGATAAGGTAGTTAGGTGTATGTTTGACTCCCAGCCCTGCCAAGTGTGTGCGTTTCCAGCTGCCTGGGGACAGAGTATTGCTTTTAGATGGCTCACTCCACATACGTTCCCTATCGGCGTCTTTGCCTTTGCGGATGATGTCATCCACGTAGAAGTATGCCTCTGGGAGTGCTGTGTTCCAGTAATCTCGGTAGCGCATTCTGTAACTGTGTAATGCTGTAGTGGGATAAGGTAGTTAGGTGTATGTTCGACTCCCAGCCCTGCCAAGTGTGTGTGTGTTTCCAGCTGTCTGGGGACAGAGTAATGCTTTTAGATGGCTCACTCCACATACATTCCCTATCGGCGTCTTTGCCTTTGCGGATGATGTCATCCACCTAGAAGTATGCCTCTGGGAGTGCTGTGTTCTAGTAATCTTGGTAGCGCGTTCTGTAACTGTGTAATGCTGTAGTGTGATAAGGTAGTTAGGTGTATGTTTGACTCCCAGCCCTGCCAAGTGTGTGTGTGTGTGTGTGTGTGTTTCCAGCTGCCTGGGGACAGAGTATTGCTTTTAGATGGCTCACTCCACATACATTCCCTATTGGCGTCTTTGCCTTTGCGGATGTTGTCATCCATGTAGAAGTATGCCTCTGGGAGTGCTGTGTTCCAGTAATCTCGGTAGCGTGTTCTGTAACTGTGTAATGCTGTAGTGTGATAAGGTAGTTAGGTGTATGTTCGACTCCCAGCCCTGCCAAGTGTGTGTGCGTGTTTCCAGCTGTCTGGGGACAGAGTAATGCTTTTAGACGGCTCACTCCACATACATTCCCTATCGGCGTCTTTGCCTTTGCGGATGATGTCATCCACCTAGAAGTATGCCTCTGGGAGTGCTGTGTTCCAGTAATCTCGGTAGTGTGTTCTGTAACCACGTAATGCTGTAGTGTGATAAAGTAGTTAGGTGTATGTTCGACTCCCAGCCCTACCAAGTGTGTGTGTGTGTGTGTGTGTGTGTGTGTGTGTGTGTGTGTGTATGTGTGTGTGTGTGTTTCCAGCTGTCTGGGGACAGAGTAATAATTTTAGATGGCTCACTCCACATACATTCCCTATTGGCGTCTTTGCCTTTAGGGATGATGTCATCCACCTAGAAGTATGCCTCTGGGAATGCTGTGTTCCAGTAATCTCGGTAGCGCATTCTGTAACCACGTAATGCTGTAGTGTGATAAGGTAGTTAGGTGTATGTTCGACTCCCATCCCTGCCAAGTGTGTGCCTCTGTGTGTGTGTGTTTCCAGCTGCCTGGGGACAGAGTAATGCTTGTAGACGGCTCACTCCACATACATTCCCTATCGGCGTCTTTGCCTTTGCGGATAATGTCATCCACCTCGAAGTATGCCTCTGGAAGCGCTGTGTACCAGTAATCTCGATAGCGTGTTCTGTTACTGCATAATGCTGTAGTGTGGTAGACTAGACAGGTAGGTGCTCGATTCCAAGGCATGGCAGGTGTGTGTTTGGCAGTTATACCGTATGTGTTGGTATCTGTGGGTGGCTAGCTGCGGGATGTGTTCAGTTTGTTTTGTTGCTGACCTATATAGTGTCCACAGCCCGCATATTCTGCCAAGACACTGGGTTGTCAACACATACATTCGCCAATAGGTCTGGTGAGTAACTGTCAGCAGCCCTACTCTTACCCTTGATATGGTCTGTCCCATGTGATGCAACATAACACACGTGCCTTGATAGTAACAACACTACATGATGCAGGTGGCACATGTAGTTTCCTTTTCATTCCTGTCTAATGCATTGCTGTCATGTGGTCCGCTGTTGTGATATAAATGCCATATCTACATATGTGTGTACATGTATATGTGTGTGTGTGTGTGTGTGTGTGTGTGTGTATATATATATATATATATATATATATATATATATATATATATATATATATATATATATATATATATATATATGTCCATGTATATATGTATACAAATAATATATATGATATATGTAGATGTAGAGGTGGACATAGATGTGAACATACGTCTGGGGACATCAGCACTACTGAATGTTTGTGCCAGATGATCTGTACGTGATAACCTGGGATCTATGTATATCTGCCATAGCGTGGTGGTAATGCACATCGTCTGTAGTGTGCAGGGCCATGGGTTGTAGTCGTGTAGACACCGGTTATTTTGTTGCTGGGAAGACCATGGGACATTGAATATGGTGATGGTAAGGCACCTGTTGCCAGTTGTGTATGGATCTGAGTGACACTGAGCAGTGGTTAATAATTTGGAGGTTCGGTATGGGTCATATAACTATTCATTAGAAGACTATACTATGTAGATGAGGTTGACTACGGTGTATCACATTTATCACCAGGGTGTGCTGCTGGTCCCTGGAGTGTATGCATGTAGTCAGCTGGGTGCAGGTCTCAAATATAGTTGACAGCATGGGAGGGGGGTCAGGCATACTGTACGTACATTGCAGAACTGTGCCTCGGGAGTGCTCCTGCCTTAGCACACCTAAGCTAGGGGTGTGTCTATACCTGCCTAGTGACATTGGGAGAGATGACAGCAGTGGTGGGGTAGTCAGGGTGTACAGGCTGCACAAACAGGTGTTGATCAGCACAATCCGCAGATGACATGGCCAGCCCGCATATGAACAGTACGTTAATGCGAGCAAGCAGCATACACACAGGTTTCGTCCACACTCTACACCACCGGTGTATACCTGCAGGGACATTTCATGACACAGTCCAACCAAATGACATGGGCTGCAGCAGGCAACATATACCAACATGTGCAGGAGGCTGGGGCAGTGAGGATGTGTATGCTGCCGAACAACCCTTACTGGGGTGACATAAGACTTTATAGACTGAGGGTGACTTACCAGGGGCTACATGGGCTGGGGATGTTGGAGCACTATGGGGTGGACAGAGACCTCCTACAGCAGCTTGTTGACCTGTGCCTGCCACACCTGACACATCAAACAGGCTGAGGGAAATGCATCACAGTGGATACCATGGGATGTGTTGGCCTAGGTGTACTAGCCACAGGTACCTCACACAGCACAACTGGGGATATCATGGGTATCACACAGGCATCTGCATCCAGAGTATTGCACCAGTTCACAGATGCCATGTCAACACATGCTAATGAGCATTACATGTCCTCAACACACGTGATTAGTGGACCAGCAATATGCATCTGTTCAACCACATGGATGACTACCCTGGGGTACTGGGTGCTATAGCCTGCACATGTAGCACCACCCAGGAGTGGGGTAGGGCCTACAGTCACTGCAGGGGCATACCCTCCAACAGCTAGGCCATATGCGATGGCCAGGTCATGAGATTGAATGTGTGTGCTGTCTGCCCTGGAAGCTATGATGTGTCCGATATATGGCTTCTGACACAGCTGTAGCACACCAATGCCTATATGGACATCCCCTACAGTCTCCTAGTGGGGGATGCTGGGTAAACACTGGTGTAGTGGCTGACACCCATCAGCAATGCACACACACCTGAACACTCACACAATACTGAGGCAGATGCACAGGCAAGACATATACTTGTGCATGTGTTTGGGATGCTCGGTTCACAGTTCTGGTATCCGGACACATCCGTTGGAGCTCTGCAGTATTCACAAGCTACATGCATACAAGTTGTTATGGTATTTGCTATGCTACACAATGTTATCCTGCAGTAACAGTTGCAGCAGGAACATCATGGGGCAGGGCCACACAGCCCAACACCACTGCCAAGGCCTGTACAGGCACAGTGTGACTTGGTGAAGGAACTACCTGAGTAGGGCACAGTCGGCGAAAGCCCGTGCACAGTATGACCTGCCCTTGGCAAAGACGCAACACAAGGCATATGCACTGACACAGTAGGTACCCACAGATTTCCCCTCTCTGACCCGCACACAGTACAATGGATGCCAAACATGACAGTACCTGTACTTGGCCATATATAGGAGGTGCACTGTGTGCATCCGACATAGGCAGCACTCCAGAACCGTCCTCAAGTTCGGAACACACCCAGGGTATGTCTGTTGACCTAACAAGTGGCAGTTGTATTAGAATGTGTAGTTACCCATTGCTATGGTATGTATGTGAGCATACAAGTAACTGTGGTGGCCAAATGTTAGGGCAGCAGACAGTACACATCCATAGTGGCACCGTTACCTCTGTAGCACATACGGGGGTCACAATGTTAGCCTGTAGTACACAGGGTGTCCTACCCACTGCAGATTATGGGCTGACCATCATGTGTGTCCGTACAGCCCACACACATTCCATGCAGCTGGACAGATGTGGACCAATACAGACGAATGATATACGATGGCCTATGGATATGTCCAATGAATGACCCCAACCCCCTAAGACACACACAGATGACAGCAGGCCAGGCAGTTTGATGTAGGTTGTGTAAGCTAGGACGTCCAACACCACTGTGCTAGTAATTAAAGCTGGGAACTGACGTACCCTGGTATCCCTCCAACCAGCAATTTAGGTAGGTCTACACACTGACATGGAGTAGCTGGCATACCAGTACAGTAGCGGCAGATGTGTACAACTGTTGGCTGTGCCCCCGTCACACCTACACATGTGAGAGTCATGTGCACCACCCACAGTGCTGTGTAGGACTGTGGTTGTGGTTGCATGTCCCCCCACACTATGCAGACATGTAGCAACTGTCAATGCCACATGACCATTAGCTACCCTGCAGACACAGCATGACACCTGTCTGTGTAGAATGGAGGGGTCAGCAACACAGTACTAACTATCTGGACATGTGACACATGCAATACAGTTGACCATACTTTGCATGCTCACACACATGACGGTATGATGGTATTGTCAGTCGACAACATGCGTAACAGTCATACTGGGCATGCTCACACACTGAAACACAGGATGGCCAGGCATGCATACACCAGTGGTCCGGACATATCTGCCAGTACATTGCTATACTGTTGGATGTCTGCGCTGTATGGTGTGTGTGTGTGGTCTATTGTCTGTACATATGCCATGGTCTATTGTTAATTCACATGAGCTATGTATGCAGGGTACTTCTACCATCACATGTATAGGGTGGTTCTTTGTTTGCGGACAGGCCGACTCCTTTGGATACAAACCGGGTAAGGCACAGTCCAGCAAGTGGGAGCTGTTGTGCGTGGGTTTGCACAGTGTTAAGCACTGCTGACCTCTGGTCACAGCACCTTATACATGTTTAGACTCCACATGTTTTTGACAGTGCACTACTGGCATACTGGTAGACAAACACGCTTACAGCCACTCGCTCTCCGACATTTCCACTTACATTTGTCACTCACGCTGGGTGTGTGCGATCCCTTGTGATGCGTATTACATCGGACTACATGACTACAGTATTGGGTATGTGTAACCATTTTGCGATGGCAGGTGTTCGACTGTATGGACTCGGCGACCTGTCCAGTGACGTAATCATATTATATGCGTGTTCCTCATACAATCTGCTCACATCTGCCTGATACATGGGAACCAATACTCTGCAATGCATACATGTGACTTGAGTTTGTTAACGCAGCTGTCTGCCGAGTCATGCTACCGCATACCTACTGCACGTTGACCACCTTTCAGATTGCACGACGGGAGACTATAGGAGTGACACCTTTCCCACTTTGCATGGGACAGTCCCTCATCACACATCTCATGTGACAATACCAGAACTCTCCACCAATCAGGGACACATTTCTGCAGAATCAGGGACAGGTCAAGAAAAATCAGGGACACTTTTACAAAAGTAGTGCTATTAACTTGACACATTGACAGAATCAGAGTATATGACTTAATACTCATATTCTGAAGTAACAGTTGTTTATAACTCTTACTTATTGTCATTAGTCAGTAAGTGTAATTCACCATCTTTCCTTCAACAGCCACTAATTTTAGGAGGGATTAAGAAGGACCGAGTTAGACTTTCAGTCAAACTCAGGGACGTACCTGACATTCAGGGACAGTTGAGTGGTATGTACAATACTCT
This sequence comes from Protopterus annectens, assembly GCF_019279795.1. Lineage (NCBI taxonomy): Eukaryota > Metazoa > Chordata > Ceratodontiformes > Protopteridae > Protopterus > Protopterus annectens. The sequence continues at coordinate 326,552,844 of NC_056735.1, forward strand.
AGCCATTGCAACTGCCCTGATTAGGGGACCTTCTCATATTGTAGGTGTCTGTACTGGTTGCTTGTTACAGGTCTTGTATACCTAACACGTTGATATGTCATATGTAGTAGCATAAGCAACTATACTGCTGCTAGACTACGCTTTGATTTGTTCTGATATGTATATTTCTGTACTATGCATGGCTGTAGGTATGTTCTACCCTGGTACATCTGACAGTTCTACAGAGCAGGTTCCACTTTGGCCATTCAGACTGGTGGCGGCCCTATAGACCCTATATGTAGAGCTATCACATGTGTCAAGGCAACACATACCCACAGCCAGTAGTAAATGGACGACTTCCATGGTTTGCATGCGTTAAGGTTATTCATGTAGCATTATAATTGATAATACTGTTTCCTATTACATGTAGCTGTTACTGATACAACAAATTGATGTCTGACACCACTACACACACTATATAGCCTCCATTCCCGAACTCACAGGCCATGTGCCATAACTGTCATTTTGCAGGACACAACTGCCCAGACGGGTGTGTCCCTCGCAGGCGTACGGGTGTTGAACCTCTTCTATTATGCTATCATTTACCCGAGGTGGTCAGCAAATTATGCACTTTCTGTCAGTAGCAGAACTCACATACCAATGGGTGTGAATGAACACTGTATCAGGAACAATGCATAACACCATGTGGGACACATTTAGATGATTGATTCTATTAACCAGACACATTCACAGTCACAGAGCATATGTATTCATTCACATTTGTCAAGGTACATGCTGCTTATGACTCATAAATGTTGCCATCTGTCATTACCTGTATTCCGCCACCTGTTCACCTAATATCACTAGTTCTTGCAGTGTTTAGTTAGACTTTGTTACATTCTGATACATAACTATGGACGTCCATGCCAATCGGGTACATGGCACTGTTTAGGTCTCTATGTATTCCCCCGATGGTTTACAGACTATCTGGTAGATGTGCTCTTCAGGTTTGGGAGGTGTAGGTGTATGCTATGCCCACATAGGAATATTAATGACTTCCACTGGGCGGGCCTACTACAACTCTGCCAACCAGCACCTGCACACTTAAGCCCATTAATGCATACCCATGGTCCACCTACCTAGCACCCCTCTACAGCAGTCATGACAAATACTTACTGCGAGCGCAGCTGGGGTATGAACACACCCCTACACATTGCCCACTCTCCCCGTCTCGGGACACATGTCGTACGTTTTGTCAACCCATGTATTATCACACTTGCACAACCTACTGTTCCATGTACACCTACACCCTGCTCATAATAATGTCAGCAGATTCACACATACCCTGAATTTTTGGGGTCTCGCAAGGGACACTGTTATCCATGTTTAAAGTGTAGACCTTGCAGAACTCTCCCACTGGTCCTTTCCTACTGGTGTTTTGGACAGTGGCAGTGTATTGATCTGTATTGCCTGTCTGTATGTCTGTCGGCCTAGCTGGGCGATGTGGGGGGTACAACGTTTATTTATTGGACCCCCCAGTCACATATGCCCGGGCTGTAAATATGTTATCCCTAATTGCTGTGAAGTAACCTATTTATGTACATGTGTATATCTACACTGACATATATATTTTGTTTTGTGTGTATGTGTATATATCACTACCTGTTGTTTGTGTATATATATCTATCTCTATATATCCGTATTATATCCTTATGTGTGTATATATATATATATATATATATATATATATATATATATATATATATATCCGTATGAATATATATGTGTATGTAAATTAATATAGATATATGTATATATACATTTTTATCTATATATACATCTGTGTGTCCATTAACTTATACATTTCCCGGACATGGACACCAACACTTCACTCCGGTGAACTTGTGCTCAGTATATTGCACGTTATGCAGCGGACAGATGTCGCACGTTTTTCATGTCTGAGGTGCCGCTGCTAACTGGGATGTGATACAGTGCCATTCGACCTATTACTTGTATGCATAGCCTATTATTCCTGCTACTGTGTTTGTTTCTGTGCACATTCATATTATTACTGTTGATAGGATGTGTGTTTGTGTTACTGTGCCTGTACATCAACATATTGTTGTCTTCATGTAGTTGTGTCTTTCTGCTTTTTCCGGTTTGGGGTTGTCACAGCAGAACTCTGTTCCGCTCATGTGTGGCATATAGGTTTTACGTGCCAGGCTGCCAGACCTGATGCACAATGTCCGACAACGATATGCCCATTCACGCATGTCTCCACGCAAACTACGCTGTATCTGGGAATTGCACCTACGTACTAGCTTGATCTCCACGGGCCGCTCCATTGCACCCGGCGCAACATACCCTAGCACTCCTGTGTCCATAATTGCACATCCATAGTTTCTCCTGCACATCCGTGTTGAGTTTCCACGCCTAACAGCCATTATACACCTGATATCGCAGCCATGACACACCTTTACACATCGCCCTCTCATGAGCATTGGGGCCCTACACACATTTTGTACCACCTCGTGTATTCACAGGCTCACCATCCATTCATATTTGCACATACCTCCCTTTCCTGGTGTTATGGATTACGAACAATTTGCGGGTTACAAGAATAGGTGGTCACAACATGTACTACATTCTGTCTGTTTACAATGTTGACGTAACACTTCAACGATGTTATGGCCACTGGTATAGCCCTGCCTCTGGTGTGAAGAGTGGTGCTCTACTCACACTTGTGCAGCTTTATGTGACATATGCTGCGAGCACTTCATAATTCCTTACTTGCTCTTGATTCCCTTCACAATCCTTATGTTTGCTTTCGTCTTTCGGCATTCCTTACATATCTATATATATATATCTATACATATATATATATATATATATATATATATATATATCTATATCTATATATATATATATATATATATATATATATATATATATATATATATATAGATATATATATGTGTGTATATATATATATATATATATATATATATATATATATATATATATATATATATATGTGTATATATAGATAAATATGTAGATATATAATTGCATATTTCTGTTATGTCTGTGGATATTTATCTATACACACATCTATCTATATATATAAAAGTTACAGCTGTACAAGACAACATACATTTGCTATGCTAATAGCTGCGTACACCTGCACAGGCCCACTTGCATCTACTTATTCTGAGTTACATATGTTTACAGGCACTTCTTTGTGATTACATGTGCCTTATTCCTTATGACAGTACCACTTTGATGGAATCTGGTTAATGGACCCATGCGATCGCGGTCACCTTTACATGTATAAATGTTGGCTTTATAGCACAGAGGCATTCATTACACAATTAATATGTGCTATAGTCGTACTTGAACTGGGAATGCCTTTACGTTGGGCGGATGCTGTAACCACTACACTATTGATGTTCTGGTTCATTTATATGTATACCCATGGTTCATAGCTACTCTGACATACGCCTCACTGCTTCCCTTACATAGCAGGCATCCATTCTCCTGCTGGGAAAACCGCAGTACTACAATTAGGACATTCCCTGTTTCTTACTGCTCTGGACCCATGCTGGAAGTCTACTCACTCCAAGGATATTCATAACTCCTACGCTTATAGTCCGCGCACATATGTGTGTTTGATTGTCAGGGTGTTCATGTGCTGGTCCGGGTTTAGGCTTGGCCGACTGGTGACTAGAACTGCCCTGGTGCTGTTCAAAGATCAGACATAGCACATGGACAGAGTTAGTCCAGAGTTTAACATTCTACCTGTGTTTACAGGCGCAGGTGTTTGGGCACCTCTGACCACATTATTGGGTCGGCGCTACATAATTTAGGGAGGGGAGTGGTTCCACTACATAATGCAGGTTAGTGGGTGGTTTCCATGTGTTTCCCTTCCCATTTGACTATTTCATTCATTTATAGATACAATGAATATTATTCTGGACATCTGTTATAAATTCACTACAGGTATGCAATAGTCCTGTCAACAGATGTGACAGTTGGTTGGTGCACTTCTGTGTACGGACCTCTCTGATACTCGGGGACTCATTTCTACAGTGACAGGGACAAGGCTATGACAACTCAGGGACAATCACGGACACTCCTACCATATTACTACTATTAACTTGGAACGTGTTGACAGATTCGTAATACTACTAATTTTCTGCAGTTAAATGCATCTATTACTCTTCATTGTTGTAAGTAGTCATTCTCATTCAATACCTTTCCCCCAAAGGTCACTGGCTTTGTGAGTGGTTAAGGGGCTGGCCAGTTATTGTGCGAATGCTCTGACCATTGGTATCGTTGACATTGTCATATGTACAGGTTGGGATGTATTCTGGGGACTAGGGTTGCCACCTTTTCAAATGGCCAAGATGGGGCATTTTCAGAACACACATCAGATTTTACAAGCCGACACATACCCACGGTCAGTACAACGGATAGAACTTTACTTACTTGCCTACATAAAAGCCTATTGTTGTAGCGGTTTAGTTGCTTATTCTGTTTCTTGTAACATTTAGGTATTGTAGATACTGCAATAATTATTGTCTGCAACTATTACATAACATATAGGACATAATTATGTCCTACAATCCCAGGACATTTGCCATTTGTAATGTATTTTGTCCGGACACAACTGTCCAAAGATGGACTGTCCCTCGCAGAGCGGGACAGATGGTAACCCTACTGCAGACACCAGATTGTTTGGGCCAACACATAGACACGGTCAGTGCAGGTTTAGAACATTCATTTGATTCCTAGCTGTGAGCCTTATACCTTTGGCACTTTTGTTGTTTGCCTGTTTCTTGCACGAATTATGTTTATTCTATCATGACTTGACCGCTTTAGGCAACTGTTACATGCAGTATGGTACATAGTTATTTCCTACGATCACAGGACATTTGGCATTGTATCATTGTTGGTCAGGTCACACCTACACACACATTAATTGTCCCTCACACAGTGGATCAGGGGGTATCCTGTTTACGTCAGTGCCTTCATCACCCTTATACCATGTGCCACTATGCGAATGTGTGCATTATATTCTCTCGCTTATTCGTGTCGGGACACGTGCGTCACGGGCAGGTGTTTGATCCTGGGTAGTAGGTTATGCATGACCATCTAGGACTGGACAGTCTCGTGCACCACTACTGCACATTCAGACTTGTGTCCAGATATCTACAGGACTGGACTTCATGTCTTCCATTCTAATGTTTACACAGGTTACTTATCCCATGAGGGATATCCCAAAAATTGAACAAGACCGAAACAAGACAAATACCGACCATTCTTCTAATGTTATGAAAATGTGCTGGGGGTTTTACATGCAAGGGATACATAGTTTGCAATCCTGAAACTGCCTAGGGTGACACTACCTACTACATATGCGTAGTGGTCACTATGTCTAGATGTGGCTGCACCAAACCAGTAGGCCAAGTATGGCTGGATTTGGTGGACGTTCAGGTATGGGAGCGGGTTGTGTGCTGTGGAGGGGATGCTGGGTAGTCCATTATGCATCCAGGTGTGTTGCATTTGATATGGCCAGTTCCATCAGGACCAATCTGTGGGTATGTGCCGGTGACATGTCTATACATTTGTATTGCACATTTTAATATTCATATGTTTGTGAGATTGTGTTCTACAGTATGGCCTGTCTAGTTGTATTGCAGATGTTTATACATGTTTTTGTGTTTCTTTCTGCTTCACCCACTGCTCCCTCATACACCTCCAGTTCACCTATTCTGCATACGACACAGTATTGCCTTGGAGGATTGTACCATTACCCATCCCCCCACACACACATATTCCTGACACTCCATACATCACTGCTTTGGTTGTTGGCCCATGACACAGCCAGAGTAACACATTGCATACCCTACATATGTCAGGTACCTATATGATTGTGTGGACTACCCTGCCATGTTTGCTTTCCACATGCTATACCTCACGCACATAGGTACCGCCCATACTTAACTTTCATTACATGGTTGGTATACCCGGGTAATACCCATTCAACTGTGACACATCCTGACAAGTTCGGCTTGTACCGCTGATGTGCGGATTTTGGCAGGCTGTTCTAATCATTGGTAGGATGCCACCTTTTCCTATGTCCAGGATGGGATATATTCCGGACACATATCCAAATGTACTGGACAACATGTACCCACATTCAACGGTATGGATAATACTGTTCCTTTCAGCCTACATGTTGCCTTATTGTTGTAGCAGTTTATATGCTCCTTCTGTTTCGTTTACATGCTTATTCTATTTCCTGTCACATTTTATATGTGAAATACGGATGTACCTTTTGTATGTGACTATTACATGTCTTGTGGGATATGATTCGGTCATACGGTCGCTAGATATGTACATTTATTGTGTATTTTGTTATGGACACATCTGCTCAGCTGTGTACCCTCCCTCACACTATGGGTCAGTTGGTGACCCTAACCATTGGGCTGGACGTACCTATTGGCGGCGCGCTAACATATGATGCGTTTCACTTTCACTTGGTATAGCTATCTACACTGTGTTGGACTACGGGCACACTGTATTCCATGTCATTTGTTCACGGGATAGGGACCCGTTATTCCCTACCATGCATTTGTGTTTGCTTCTTCATTTTGTGTTCGCAGGAACTATCTTCCATGCTTTGCATACGTTTCAGTATCCACGGACACTGACAGATGTGATTACTATCTTGCAAGTTGTTATATGCAAGCGTTTTAGGTTGCACGTCGACAGCTGGCATTTCCACACCTCCGTGCGGCACTTCAACACGCCCTATGCACTCGCGCTCCTTTCCTATGCACGTGGCTGTGGCGGTGGCGCGCCTTCATTAATATGCATTTGGCGCTACTGCACCATCTTCACGCCGCACTGTCGGCGCAAGCCTACCGCCGGCCTTGCGCCAAGCTTCATGAATCCCGGGGTAACTTTTGTATCATGCATAAACCTAAACAGGTCTGAATGGAGAGATGATAAAATCAGCAAGCAAGGTAAGGTAATATTGCTGTAAATGAATACATTCTCAAGTCTTGGTGAGTACCTTCATGAGATGGACCCTGTTTTTCACAAAGTCTCACCAAGATTACACTGATATATAGACTTTATTTTATATAGCATAAATCATGGACTGAAATAGGTTAAAATAAAAATATAGTTGGGTGCACAAGATCCAGGATAAAAAAGTGCCCGTTCCTGGCATACACTCTGGTGACAGGACTGGGAAAAAATGACAGTGTAGAATCCTCAAGACATAGAAACATTCCTACAGTGAGGCTAGGCCAGGCTCAGGGGAGAATGCCCCCCCCCCCCCACCATTGTAAAAGAAAGTAATAGTCCACAAAAAAAAATCGCAAAAACTGATAGGTCAAAAATGAGCCATAAAGATGGCAGAGTAGACCACTGAGGATAAGAAAGAAAATACGTATTGTTATTATTATGCAAGAAGCCTAGAATTTCTAGACAGACGATATACAAAAAGATTAAGAGAAACTGGAGAAAAGAAAAATACTTGCACAAGTAAAACTGTCACAAGCTTCAAATAAAAATGTGTGTTCATTAATGCAACAGATTTATGAAAAACATTATATAGACCAAGAAACTTTGGGCTGTTTGGAAAAAGAAGTGATTGAGGAAGTGCAAAAATATAAATAACAAAATCTGGAGATTTTTGAAATGTATAAAAATAAATATGGACATGGGAAAGAAAGAGAGATCTGATACAGTGCAATATTTTTGCAAAAGAGAAAGTCAAATTAATCAATACAAAAAAGCAGCCCCAAAGATATTTGAAGAGAAATACATGCAAAGGTATCCAGATATGGACATTTTCACAATACAAAAAAATGAGATCACACAGAGGGAATGCAGACCAGAAGGAGTAGAAGTTAAAAAAAACAGAAGCTGAAGTTATGGAATACCTGTGAAGTGAAGGATTTAGTGTAGAAAGTCTTACACAGGTTATATCACAGCGTGATGGAAAAACAAGTTCTCCGAGTAAGGAGAAACAGGAAGTGCAGGACACATCTGAAGAAAAAATATGGATGTTGGAAAGAGAAAGAGATTTAACATGGTGCAATATTAATGCAAAGCAGAAATCAAAAGTAATCAGTACGAAAAGAGCAGCACCAAAGATAATTGAGGAGAAATATAGGCAAAGGCATCCAGATATGGACATTTTTACAATACAAAAAATAAGAAAACAAAGAGGAAAAGTAGAAAAGAGGATTAGTAATGGAGAAGTTAAAGAAATAAAAGATGAGGTTATGAATTGCTTAAAAGTGAAGGATTTAGTGTAGAAAATCTAACTGACAACATCACAGCAGGATAGAGCAGTCTATCCTCAAATTAAGGAGAAATCAGCGGAGTGGGAAACATCTGATCGGTTGCCATATGAAGATACTTTGGAGCCTTCCAGAGGAAACCAGTACAAAAGTTAATTTGGAGTTGCACAGCAGGGGAAGGAAGACGAAACTATGGCAATTCTGATACAATCAATGTTGTGGAGCGATAGGCCAGTGAGTTCCCATATGAAAGAGCAATGGATGACACAGGATGAAACTGAAGAGAATGTGAGAATGTGGCACAGGAAGATGCTCTGGAGCAGGAGTGTCAACTCATAAAGCCCAACGCGGCCGACTCTCCCCCTTCTCTTCTCACACCCCCCCCGGCTTAAATAAATTTAAAATTTAATTTTTTTTTTTGTTTTGTTTGTGTTTACACGCCTGCTGTTCTGCTGTGCGCTGCTTTCTTTTTCCATTTTTTTTTTCACCATTTTTCAGCGCTGGTATGGTATGCGTGATGCTTGGTAAAATTCGCTCGTTTTTTTTTTCGCGGGTGGTGAAGGAAGGAGATGAGAAGAAAGTGGATAAGTGGATTTATTAATACAAACAGACTCATATTATCTACACATCTAAAAAAGTAAAGGTAAGCTATAGTTGATAATTATAGTATAATTGGCTGAAGGATGCTACCTATTGATACGATGAAAATGCTTATATAAGCTTTTCTTTAATTGCTTATCTTTTGATTGAATCCAAAAAACTGGTGAAAATTTTTTATGCTATGAAGGCCGGGTAAAAAATAGATGTAATTTTAATTTTAAAAAAAAAATTCTAAAAATGAAATAATAAGAGAGAGGAGAGAGATGTCGATGTGTTAAAATAATTTAAATTTGGTTTTAGTTAAGGCATTTCATAGTGGAAGAGTTTTTATGAATTTCTTGTTAGCTTTTGCTTTGTGCCTGTTTTAATTAACAAGTATAAAAAAATGATCACAGGGTTTCTAAGAGACTTAAGCTAGTTTAAGTTTAGATAAGATATTATTTGTGTTTATTTTCTTTTTAATCTCTATTGTATAATTTTCATTCAATTTTTACTATGTATGTATTGTCAAGCACTCTTAAAAACCACTTTAGCACTTCCCGTGAATACATTATTATGTATTATTTATTACTATTTATTTATGGAAGGTTGTCCTTATTTACAGCAGGCAGCAGTGGGCTGTAGTTTTTGTTTCCAGTTAGCAAAATTACTTTAATGATGCTATACTAATATATTATTTTATGTTTATATTTATATTTATTTATCAATCTTCATCATCCCATAGCTGATTATTTTCTTGGCCACATCTAGAGCTGTGGCATTACTACTGTTCCAGGAAGAAGGCTGTGGAATGCTTGGGAGCTTTCCAGCAGGCTGGAGAGGATACAGAGGAGAGTGGTGGCAGCTGAAGAGATGATAGAGTGGTGTTAAAAGGGTTAATGGAAGCTATTGACTGTGTCTGGGGATGGATATTTGGATGTCTCCAGTGGAAGTTGTGTAGTGATATTTTTTTTTTTAATTTATTGAGGTGTAGTTTTATCAACTCAAGTTATCCTTGTTCCCTGCCACTTGACCTGCTCCCAATTTGCCTCCTTCTCAAGATCTTGTTCCCTTTCATCTGTGCCATCTGGTTTATTCATTATTCAGTACTCATCTGTTTTATAAATATTTATAGTTAATGAAGTATAGTACATAAGCTAAAAGGAGCTCTGAAGTAGGCTCTACTAGTTTTAAAAGTACTAACTAAAATTAAAGTTACTGATTATAATGATGCAATTTGCAATAAACACACCTCAAACTTTATAAGACTTCAACCCCATATATTATATAAAATTCAGACTGTGTAGTAGTGGTTAATGTCTAAATGGTCTGCGCAGTGGTCTTAACAAAATAATACTATGCAACTAAGCCTAAACCTAAATACTGCCAAGATACTACCACTAAGAAGCAGATGCACAAGAGCCTGCAGTCGAGCCCCGATAGTACTTTACTTGAGCGCAGTGAAATTAATTTTACAGTGGATGTTAATGTTAGGGAGCATAAGCAGATTATGTTTGCCAGTTTGTAGATATGAGATATTTTTAATGTAAATGAGCAAATATTTGATTTTGATGTAATGTATATTGATTCAAAATTCTGATTAGTTTCCTTCCTCTTCTGTGAATTTGCTGACTCTGTTTTTGATTGGTTGATTGTATTATCTAATTCTGCCTTTAATGCTGTTTCCAGTTTGTACAATGTGTATAGTGGTTTTTGCATTAAAAGACAATGTGTTTTTGTATATGTAAAAGCATTATGTTTTTGTATGTTTAATTGTATTTATATAAAAGGAATAAAAAGTTTTACACACCCCCTGTTTAAAACTTTGTATTTTTTAAAATAATCCACTTTGGTGTATCCTATAATAATCAAAACCTTCAATGCATAAAAAAAAAAAATAAAACAAAAAATATATGGAAATAAAAAAAACAAAACAAAACATTGCTGGCTGGTATAAGTGTTATTTACCTTAAATAGTTAGTTGGTTTGTTGAAGGACGCATGATTAAATACGCACACATCTGGTCTTGCAGCATCTCAGCCCAGCATCCTGCAAAACTTCTTCTTTTTACCTCTACCCACTCTAGTAAAAGTGTGCCAAATCTCCTCAGGTTGCCTACACACAGATTTCAGTCAGCCCCTCTCAGGTCACCCCAAAGATTTATTTTGTTGCTTTTCTTTCTCTTGAAGCTTTATTTTCTTTTTTTTTTTTTCCATTTGGTTTTTTTTACTTGCTTGCTTGAATTATTGGCTTGAAAGGTTAAATTCTTTGAGGTGAAATTTCTTTATCTCCACAGTGGATGAAGCCCCAAGGGTTCAGTTTAAATTGAAACTGACTGGTCCTTACAACTGTTCATAAAGGTCCCACCCCCTTTAGTGTGAAAAGTTCCAAAACCATAGGAGCAACACCTTTTTATATGCCAAATTCTTTGGTGTTCTGATTGTATTGATATTTTTTACGTGTTCATCCTTTTTTTGGGGTTGGCCAAAAAAGTTCCTCCTTGGCCTTTCAGACCATAACACATTTTCCTTTTTCGTGTGGGAGACTGGCCATTTTGTTTTTCAATGTTTTCTGCCAACCTAAAGGCTCATCTTGCAACCCACAGGCCAGACATGTGGACAACAGGCTTAATAGAGATGCACCTGCAGCTCCCGTTACCTAGCCCCAAAATGTTTTCTAATGCTCCTGCAGCTTGTTCGCTGTAGGCTGTATGACAACCTCCTGACCAGCTTTTCATCAACTTTGGAAACTCTCAGTTGCTCCATGATCTTTTGTGTTGTCATTGGATCTCCACTTGATCCACTTTTCATTGATGTTCACTGTTTATCCATATATATGGAATGTTTTACCTTTCTTTCAACTGATGAATTTCACTGTCAACAGGACAGATAGATATGTTTTGTATCAGTTGTCCAGTTTTGGTGGTGGGATGTATATCATGCTTCAGATGATGGGGAGTAATGACAGTAATGCAGTTTGTTTTCAGGTTTTTGTTTGTTTTGTTGGAATGTGTAAAGGTACTAACTACTTTTGTATATGTATGTTATTTTCTTGCATGCACTCATGCATTACCAAATGAGCGTCTAAAAACGGGCTTTCTTATTTTGACTTCCTTTGTGTTGCTTCCTGGATGTGTTGCAGTTTTTTTCCGTTACGCAAGAAAGTTCTTTGTTTTGGTGAAAATTATTTTGGTTGTTGCTTTGCTTTGCTTGCTTAGCACAGTTTATCTATTTTTAGTTGGTATAATCTATTTGCAACTCGCACTTTTGTGGAAACACAGGCTGCCATTGTGTGAAGGAAGATTTTCTGATGTTTTTTTTTAATTGTTAAGCTGGCTTTGTATTCTAAACTTGTTAGAATACTGCTTTCGATACTTTATATTGACTTCCTATTTGCTTTCTTGATCTTTAAGTTCTGGCTTTAATAATCATTTGTGAACTTTTTTTCAGTCATTTTTATAATATGACCAATTTTAACCACTGTTGTTAATTTCAGGCCAAATAACTGCTTTTTATTACAATCATCAAAAAAACACATCTTTGATACAAAAAGGACATTTTTACACAGATGTCAGACCATTGCTACCCCAGAAATACCTTAACTTAACTTTTTTTGCCTAAAATAAAGCTCTTTTAGGTACAAAGCATATTATTTATACTCTTATAACTTTATTATATTAGATTTAGAAATTTTTAATAACTGTTTTATGCAACTATTAATGCATAAATTAAATTTTTTTATTTTGGTAAATTTTGTCCTAAAATTTTTTTTTTTTTTTTTTTTTTTTACACAAACTCAGGCAAATAACTGCTCCCTGAAGGATTGTCCAATTTACTTGGTAATTGTGGTATTTTGAATCATTTGTAAAATTACTTGGTAAAATTACATTCTGAATAAGGAATTATAATATATCAGTATATTATACTTTGTTATTGGGTTCTTCTCTTGCCTATCGTTGTTCATACTAGGCAAAATGACTCAAAAGAAAGGGTGTTTAAATCTGTAGTCACTGTAACTCAATCAACTATAATATGCTGTTCATGATATGTTATATTGATTGTGTCTTTCCAGTATGTATCTGTCATAGTCTATCTGTTTGCTGTACTATGTGTGCTTTCAGTCTGTTATTGTATCATTTGTGCTTGAAGTGTTTGAAGCATTCCTGAATTTCAATTGTTATTTAATTCATTTCTGCTGTAATTAATGACATAATTTTAATTAAGTTTGAATTTCTTTTTACAAAAACCAGTGTTTGGGTCATTTTTGTTAGTCTCCTGGCTTTCTTCAGTTTAACTTACTGGTTTTTTGTTTTTTTTTTCTCTTTGTTTTTAAGTTTTTTTTTTTTGCTCTTTTTGCAACCCCTTACCACCACTTTGCCCACCCTTTGCTGCTCTGCAACTGAAAGTTGCAACCTGCTCTGGAGCTTTCTGTAGAATGCCTGCATTAAATGGAGACCAATGAATGTGCCTTCAGTTTAGAAAAAAATGATCTAAGAGAAGAGTTGCTTGATTTAATAGAGATGGACAGATATATTAAAATCAATGAAAGAAATAGTCTACAAAAAGTCAATAAAACCCCAAAAGTTAGAAGTTTGATAAAACAGAGATTCAGGGAATATAACATATAAATAAGATATATTACTGTGCAGCTAAAGTAATAACAGATAAAGTCTTACCACAAAAAAGGGGCAATAAGGGAAAGGAAGGGGTGAAATCAGATGCTATCATGGAAGTACTGAATAAAACAAGACAAGAAGTAACACTGTTAGAAGAATATAGAATAGGAACAGATCAACAAAAATACTCAGAAAGATAGAAGTGATAAAAGGAATGTGCAGTGTCAGAACAGACCAGGCTCTGTCGTGCACTATCGCGAATAATAAACTAAAATAGCACAGGCAGAAAAACCTAGAAGAAATGCAGATAAATATAAAGGAAAAGTACAAAATAAGCAATTTATTGATGACCCAAAAACATTTTACAGAGAACTGAGAAACAAGGCAAATGGAACTGAAACACCACCAAAAAAGAAGAAATAGATACATTTTGGAGAAATATCTACAAAGATCCTGCGCAACATAACAAAGATGCTGAATGGATAGAAGACGTAAAAGAAAGAAAAAGAAGTTCAAATGAACAGGATATGAAATGAGATGAAGTACTGGCCAGATTGAAACAAAGTTAAGGAATGCTCCTAGTTGGAAAACCCCAGGCTTAGATGCAGTACCTAACTTCTGGCTAAAAGTATTAACATCTTTACATGAAGACTTAGCCATGAATAAGAACTATTTCGATACATACCTTGAACAGACACCAACCTGGTTAACAACAGGAAGAACAATATTCCTACTGAAGAGTGAACAAGCAAGCTATCCTATAAACTATAGTCCAATAACTTGCCTTCCGGCGGTGTATAAACTATACACTGGAACTGATGCTGACAGGGTTCATAGTCATTTAGAAGAAAACTGAAGCATGGCAATAGAAAAATGGGTAACAAAAGAAAGTCATATAGAATAAAGGATCGTTTGTTGTTAAATAAAGTCATAATGGAGAACTGCAAAAAAGGGGAAGAATCTAAGTATGGCATGGGTAGACTACAGAAAAGCATTTGACAGTATTCCATATTCATGGATAAAAGAATGCTTAAAATGTATAAGATACTCCTTACACTGACAAGTTATATTACAGCGACCATGAAACAGTGGCAAACTACTTTGCAGTTAAGCCAGGGTGGACAAATATTTATTCCATGGATAAAAATTCAAAGGGGGATATTCCAGGGTGACTATCACAGCTGCTCTTTTGTTTTGCCCTTAACTCATTAAGCTGTCTACTTAACAGATTAGGTCATGGCTACAATTTGGCACCCAGAAAACAATGAAGTATAAAGACTTCTCATATTCTTTTTATGAATGATTTAAAACTGTATTATTCATCAGATGAAGAACTGAAAGCATAACTGCAAGTTGTCAAAACTTTTTCAGATGATATCAGAATGGCATTTGGTCTTGATAAATATGCAAAGGCAACCATTAAAGCAGGAAAGCTGCAGCACCAAGAAAACATCAGCCTGGAACAGGAATGTGATATTAATATTTGGGAATTAATGAAGGGTCAACAATAAAACATGAACAGATGTGAATAAAACTTAGTAAGGAATATTTAGAAAACTAAAACTAATACTAAAAACAGCGCTGACATCTAGGAACAAATTCCAAGCTATAAACCAATTTGCTCTTTCTGTTCTAGCTTACAGTTTTGGAGTGATTGACTGACCCCAAAAGGTGTTGGATTGGTTGGACAGGAAAACAAGAAGGATGCTTCATGCATATCAAATGATTTATAAAAATCAGTGTATACCAAGAATATATATTCCCCATTCTGAAGGAGGTATGGGCTTCCTCAAAACTGATTACATGTATAGATCTGCAATTGTATCACAGCATACATATCTGCTGACCTCACAAGACCCAAATATAGTGAAAATTTTAAAACGTGAAGGGAGTAAGTCTAAGATGACTTCCCTGCTTAGTTTAACAGAAGCATATTAGTGCCAAGTGAGAATGGAAATCAAACCAGAAGCAGATAAAAATCAGGCAGCAACTGAATGTGCCAAAAAAAAAAAACAAAAGAAAGAATATAAGGAGAATGATCACATGAGAAGGAAAGAAAAGTGGAAAATGCATAAAGATAGTTGTAAGTATAGAAAATTCTTGGAACAGGCTCATGTTGATCAGGACCAAATGCAGGAATGGTTAAGGAGAGGTTAATTTAAACCAAAAGATGAAAGGTTTATATTGACAGTCCAAGACAGTGGATTATGTACACATCAGTTTACAAACTCCACTTAACATGTGGGAGAAATAGACGAATGTAGGTTTTATAAAACAGAATTGGAAACAGTCACACATCTTGTTGCTGGTTGTGATATATTAATGGCAGAAGGACTGTATACTGAAAGGCATAATAATGGGGCAAAACTGTTGAATCGGGAATTGTGCAAACATTATAATATTGAAGCAACTGAAAAACATTGGAAACATGAGTCACAAAGCATTATAGAAAATGATGAAGTTTATATCACATGACCCATTACCAACAGTTCAAACAATAGATGTGAGAAAACCAGACAGTGGATGGATGGATGGTGTGTTACCATTGTAGTCCATGAAAAGAAGACAAAGGTAGCATTCATCATTGAATTCACTGCATCCAGTGACTACAGTGTCTTACATACAGAGAGACACAAAGTCATAAAATACCAGGATTTGCAGGCAGAAACAAGGGGAATGTGGAAGAAGGATACCCAGACAGTTTGACTAATAGTAGGAGCAATCGGTCTTATTAAAAAGAATTTACAATTGTACTTAGATACTGCGGTGGTGGTGCTGCAGTAGCATTGTCAACTCACAGTAAGACATTGTCCTGTTCAATTCTCAGCTAGAGCATCTTCTGTGTAGAGACATGCGTGAATGGGCGTACCTTCATTGAAGGTTGTGCGTCTGAGCTGGCAACTCGGCACGTAAAAATCTGCTGCCAATCATTAACGGACCGGAGTTCTGCTGTGGCGACCCCTAACCGGGAAAAGCTGAAAGACGCAACAACTTAGATATGTTACTGATACATGTAACTTTGAATGAATTGTAGAAGGAGTCAGTACTAGGTACGGTGCGGGTGCTGTGAAGAGTACTTCTAACATCAAAGATTGAAACAATACTAATTTCACTGGACACATTGCGGGTGCTGCAAAGAGCACTTCTGTCTAACATCAGAGACTGAAAGAATATTAATTTCATGAGCTTTAATCATACTTTGACTTAGGAATGGGATCCATTCCCATCATTGTATTAGAAACCCAAAAAACTTGGAGAAATTAAAAAAAGTAGATGAAGCAAGTGTGACCACTATGTTCTAATTATTTTGTAGAAATACTTTTGGTAGAAAAACAGGTTATTTCTATTCCTTGGTTTGTATGTTGAAACTGTTAAATGGGGCAATCCTGAAATGTTTTTCATCTTATTGTATTGTTTCAAAACATTTTCATTTTGGATTTAGTGTTGGAGCCATTTTGGTTTTCACTGTATGGGGAACTTACTACAAATGTATGAGATTGGAGTTGAATCAGAATGTACCATTCTTATGTTTAATAAGATAGATAGATGGATAGGCAGACAGCTTAGTATTTTAAACATGCAAGTAGAAGATACCTGTGTTAAAGAATTAAAGTAATGCAGTGGTGTACTTGTTTACTGGGCCTTTTATTTTTGCCATGGTGTTGAATCTGCTTATATTGTTCCAGTGCTGCTCAGATTACATATTAAAGCATTTCAATTACTAAATTCTTTAATTTAGTCTAAGACTAAAAATGATTGATTTTCTGTCCAAAATATAACATCGCTTTTTGTTTTTATACTCAACCTCTCACTGAAATGACAAAACAATTTTGTACATAACCATTGTCTGTACAATCCACTAAGTTGTACGCAGGCTTTTTCTTTAGTAACTTCCACCTCTGTAAAATCTTAGAATGTATAAATGTAACTATTATTTGTGTATAAATGTAAATATAAATGTAACCATTCTGTGTCTAACTGGAACTTAGTATAATGCAATTAAGGAAATAGAGTTTTTCTCCCCGGGCCTCCGCTGAAAATGGGTATTACCCAGTTGGACTTTCCTGGTAAACAAAGACAAGTTAATTAATTAATTAAATAAATAAATAAATGTTGAGGCAATGAGGCTTTATATTTTCACCAACTTTAAAGGGAAACAAGATGGGAACGATAGTCTTACGGCATTTGATTCTCCTCCACTGCCTATCCACCTTCCACCCCAATCTTCCCAGTAACCCAGTAGGCTCACTCGTTTCTCTGTGACTCCCAGTGGTGAGGGTCAGGAAACCTATGCAGAGACTTCCAGATGGTGGATGGATGGATGGTGTGTTAAGCCCTACCTCACCATGCTGATTCTAGGCTCCCTCCTGATATACAGACCTGGGAGGTAAATGTCCACACCTCTGTAACGACGCACTTATCTGGGGGTCGGAATGGAACACTACAAGGCTATACACCACATCCATAGTTGTACATTTCCTCTTCTGTGGTCTCATCCTGGAAGCTTTTAAGACTGAGAATAAAAACAGGTAAAAAACTATCATTACCAATATAATGAGTCAAATGACCTACAGTGCAATAAGAAATCTGCTGAGTATTGAGAAACCTAATAGAAAGAGTCGACATGCAACTAATTATCTTGTTTTAAAATTATCTTAACCGTAAACATAGAAAGATAGATCAAGGAATCTTGCTTTATTCCTATGCAAGTAAACTTACTGAAACTGTGAATGAGAATTTAGCTGAGTTGGGAAAATCAGCCTACGACTCTAATTACTAATGGACATTACAGCACTATTAAGAGACCTGATTTTGTAAGGTATAAATAATGATTACATAGAAAGAAAGTTTTTGTCAGAAACTAATGTAAAATTCAGAATGCATAAAAAGTGTTTTACTAGGGGAACAGGCAGGTTCGTACCAGGAGAAAAATAAACTTTATTTTCAGAAACCAAAACTGATTAAGCGCTGTCACCCACCATTGGGCTTCTTCAGAGTCAGTTAATAATACAACAATCATTGCTTAAATACTTAATTAAAACAATTAATCACATGAGCACCGTGAATCACATTAAACATTAACCCGCTAACATCCAAATTCAGCTTACATTCTAATGCTTGCTGAAACAACATAACTCGGTGAACACTCTTACTATGTAAATAATATCAAACATGCTGATAAATAAAATAATATTACATACTGAAATTCTATAATAAAATTAATAAAATGAGTGATCATGAAATATATTATGCAACTGTAGTGTATATTAAATAAATTGGGATTTAAG
Organism: Protopterus annectens; assembly: GCF_019279795.1. Classification (NCBI taxonomy): domain Eukaryota; kingdom Metazoa; phylum Chordata; order Ceratodontiformes; family Protopteridae; genus Protopterus; species Protopterus annectens. The sequence continues at coordinate 326,571,626 of NC_056735.1, forward strand.
TTTTAATACACAGGCTGTGGAAATATTTTCATTAATGCCTGGTGCATTAGAGGCATCCAGGCGTAGCTGCCACAGGCATTCCCTAACTTCTAGTAAGGTTTTAAAATCTCCCCCAAACTCTTTCATGGTTAGCTTATCAATAACAAAAAATATATAGATTTTTTCTAGTTAGTACAAACTTTACTGTGATTGAAAAGGGCATTGGTGGTTTTCTTGTTCCTAATGTCCCTGATGTGTTCCAATATACGAAGTCTGAGTTTTCTTGTGGTCATAGCAACATAAAATGCTGCACATGATTCATCTCTAACATCAATATTGGTATTCCTAATACAATCCAGGCAATACCACGAATCTTTTAGAATGTGTGGTAATTTGACACATTTGGTTGATATGTTTAGGAATAGAGGATACCCAATGGAATTATTTCACAAACACAGTATAGAGATTGAGAGGAGAAGATCCAGTGATTTTATGCCCATCTTTATGGATAACAATAGAAAACTTGACAAAGTTAATATCTCTGCTAACGACAACCCCAGTCAAAATTATTCTGCCGGAATGGTGATGGAATTTAACCCAACAGGGGCAAATGTTAGGAACATTATTAATGCTGTATGGAATAGTGTTTTTACCCAAGACATTGAAGACATAATAGGAATTTCTCCCAAGTTTATTAATAGTAGAGGTTCCAATTTAAAATAATTGTTTGAGAAAAATTCTACGAGCTATGACAACAGACCCTCACACACGAGTAAATGCGGTACATGTAGTGTTTGTAAATACATTAATGATGGACCATATGTTCAAATTTGCAGTTACAAAAGAACACTAAGATGTCCAGGATATTGCAACTATAACACAAGGATGGTAGTCTATGTGGCTACATGCCTATCATGTGCAGATATCAAGACAGATCAAAAGAAAAATCAGATAATTTAAGGAAAATATATGCAGTTATGACTTGTGATTTGTTGGCAGAAGGAGTTAAACAAACTATCAAATTCTATTGGACTTCCTTTTTAAATACGTGGATTTGGTAGATATACTTGATAATAATTTAAATTTCTCATTTAGAAGGGATAAAAACATAAAGGACATGCTAGTCCATGCTAGATTTATGAGACCTAGTATAAGTATGAGTTACAATCTGGATTCACTAGGAACAGATCCATGTGGTAGATGTATATCATGTCAGTATATAAGTAGAATGTTTCAGTATATTAATGGAGTACATTTTCAACCTAATGCAAAGTTTTTGTGCAATACAGAAAGTATTGTGTACGCATTAAAATGTCCATGTGGAATGTTCTATGTGGGTGAAAGTAAGAGAGCATTTAAAACTAGGATGCAGGAACATGTCAGGGACATCAGAAATGAGAAGATAGAAAGTCCACTTGCAATGCACTTTAAAAAAACATCATAGTAGCAACCCACAAGTTTTATTAGGTAAAATTTTGGAACATATTCCTAGTATATGGTATAATATTAATGTAAAGAAAAAACTCCTATATAAGGAGACACTTTTATATTGAAATATAGCACTTTAGCCCCTGGGGGCATTAATATACAATGTAACTGGAAAGTTTTTATATGAACTTTGAATTTGAAGTGTTTTAATTGTATAATTGTTGAATTGCTTGAGTAATAGATTTATTGACAGATTAATTGATTTATATTATTGTATAAATATGTGTTGTATTTTTTCTGTATGTATTCTCATTGGAAGGCTACTGCCGAGGCACTAGAAGTTGGATTAAATTTTCATTGTGGAAGATCCTGGTCTTGCTGGTCATTTATATCTTGAATTTTATTTTGTTTTTTATGTTGTATTTGTTGTGAAGATTACCTAAAACATTGTCTTCCCCCATAGTGCATTTTTTAGGTAATGCTAAACTGAAAGTACTTCCAACATAGCAAATCAAAACCAAGAAAATCTAAAGGTATTACTACTCAATGCTAGGAGCCTAAACAAAAAAACTTCACTTCCTGAAAGCTCTCTTTACCCTAGAGAATGCTGATGTCTGTATGGTCTCTGAGATTTGGTTTAAAGCCGTGGAGAGCATACCAACAGTACATGGTTATAATGCCTTTGACACATTTAGACCAGCTACTTCACAGGCAGGAACTAAAGGTGGAGGTGTTTCTATTTACATCAAAAATAAATATACTTCAAGGCTGGTCAAACAGGACAATGCACTTGAGCTTCTCCATGTTCAAATCACAATTGGTAAAATCCAATACCACTTCCTTGCAAGCTATAGGTTTCCCTCCATGACCCAGGAAACCCATGCCATGTATTTACACTTATTAGGAAACACTAACCATCTAACCCAATACCATATTCACAGGTGACTTTAATTACCCCACTATTAACTGGAAATCCTATACGACATCAAATGTACATGCACAGAGATTCCTAGATTTTGTAAACACAAACTCTCTGGACCAGATAGTCAATACACCAACCAGGGCTGTAGCCATACTGGATCTGGTCCTCACTAACATGGGAAAGTGCTGCACACCCCCAACTGTAATGCATTCCCTGGTAAGGTGAGACCACAAAATGGTCTCCTTTGAAGCAAAAATAAAACCTGGACCCCAAGCTCAACAGGGAATATTCAGGAGCTATTCTAAGGCTAACCTCCTGCTATTACGTGAGAACCTGGCAAACGTTTAGGCCCCTAGAAACCCTGAGAACAATTCTGCCTCTGGAGAACTGTTCACAGAAACCCTGTACAAGCATTTTAATAGCTGCATAGATGCAGCTGTACCCACCAGGAAAAAGTACAGAACTAACTCAAAAAACAAGCCACCCTGGTGGAGTTACAAAACCAATTGGCTGTATAACAGGAGGAAGAAAATCATGGCAAAAATTAGTAGGTTCAGCACCCAGAAGGATAAAAGCCCTCTCATCAAACTAAACAAGCAACTCAGAGGACAAATAAAGTCTACCAAATCCAAACTTTAGGTAACTTTGGCCTTCCAGGCCAAGGACAACCACAAAGCATTCTTTAGCTATGTCAACAACCTCAAAGGCAATATACAATTATGTGCAGAGCTCATTGTAAATGGAGCCACCTGTACTGAGACAGAAGATATAGCAAACCTCCTGGCTGATAAATTCAGCTCCAACTTTACTCCTCTCTTCCCCTCAACCTCACCTCAGGAAACATTATCAAATATAACTCCTCCCTACTCTCACTAGGGAACAGGTCCTTAATGCTCTAAGACCAAGAAGACTGCATCAATGGGCCTAGACAATATCCCAGGATGTCTTCTAAATAGCATGAGACATGACCTATCAGGGCCTCTGGAATTACTATTTAACTGTAGCCTCCAAAACAGGCTTTGTGCCTCATGAATGGAGAAAGGCAACAGTCATCCCTCTGCACAAGGGTGGGCCATCTACAGACCCTGGAAATTGTAGACCCATACGTCTCCCTAGTTGTATACATAAAGCCATGGAAAGAATTATCATGGAGATGATCAACAGAGATATAGTAAACCTCCAGACACTGGACCCAACCCAGTTTGGTTTTGTCAAGGGCAGATCATGCCTACTCAAGCTGGTGGACTTCTTTGAGGCAGTCACCAAAGCAATGGATGAGGGCAAAATCATTCACACTGCCTACCTTGACCTGGCCAAGCCATTTGACACGATACCCCACTTGGGCATTGTTGACAAACTCAAGAGGTTAGATGAAAGCCCATATGTCACCCAGTGGATAACCAACTGGCTCACAGACAGGATCCAGGAAGTTAGATTTGGGGAGTCCACCTCTACAAAGAGGCCAGTCACAAGTAGTCCCTCAGGGATCAGTCCTTGGACCACTGTTTTTTGGCATTTACTTCTCAGAAGTCAAGGCCAATGTCAGTGGTCTCTGGCTGACTAAATTTGCAGATGATTGCAAATTAGGAGCTGTCACTAAATTTCACACTGACACAAATGTTCTCCAGGTGGGGCTGACACAGACAAATAACTGGTGTCAAAGCCATGGACTAAAACTAAATGCCAAGAAATGCATAATATTATCCTTTGGGAAGTCATCCATCCCTGGTAAATATCATATTGACAACATATCCCTAAGAGTTGACCCAGTAGTCAGGGACTTAGGAACACACATAGATAGTAATCTAGCCTTTGATCATCACGTGTCTACAGTGGTGAGGAAATCATTCTATGTTGCACAACTTATAAACAAAAGTATGACATCTAAGTCCAAGGAAGTCATTGTTCCACTGTATTTGGCATTCGTCAGACCTATCATTGAGTACAATACACCCTTTGGTATGTACCTGACCAGGCATATCCAACAACTGGAATGTCCACAGAGGTTCCTCACTAAAAGAATACAGGGGTGCAAGTAATATGTCCTATGCAGACCGCCTCAATGCCCTATCCCTGTATTCTGTCTCCTATAGGCTTTTGAGGGGAGTTCTATGTCTGGCATACAGGGCATTGTCAGACTCACTCTAATGGACCTCCTGCATATCCACAAAACAAACAGTACCAAAATTACCTGTTCTAAAGACTTAAACCTTGCCTGTGATATAAATAGGACCTGCTGGAGAGGTAGGTATGTATCCCAGAGACTACCCCGTCTATGAAACAGGCTCCTTATCCATGTGAAGCAGAGTTCCTCCCTAGTGCAGTTCAAGTGCAACTTAGATAATTGGATGGGAAACTGGAAATTCATCCCTGGTTTGGCACCTATGTCTCTAATGCAAGTAACCTGTAAATGGTTCATCTCTCAGGCCATACTTACACTTATCCAGGGTACCAGAACTTGTCAGAGATTTAGGATACATGGTTAGGCTTAAAAAGGTCCTTGTGGTCATTAGCCTAGTAAACACCTATGACCCTGTGAACAAGACATATATACAGCACCTCAGCACATATCTCTTGTCTCTCTTCCAGGAGGGAGCCTAGCCTCATAGTGTTCCATTGTGACCCCTTGATAAAATACTTGGAGTTGTTGATATGAAACTTATTTTTAAGAAACATTGAAATTGTTCTCAAAAAAAATGCTTGGGAATCAAAAAAGAACACTGGTGCTCAATAAACCAATGCACACTTTAATATACCACAGTTGTTAAGCACTTTTAGTAATTTTAAAATGTACTTATCATCATGATTTCAGTGTCATGAGTTTAATGTTGTTAATTACTTGAACATTTCTGGGTGGCACAGTGGTGCAGCAGTTAGCATTGTCATCTCACAGCAAAAGATTTTCCAGTTCAATTCTTGGCTGAGGTATCTTCTGTGTGTAGTCTACATGTCCTCCCTGTGTTTGTGTGGGTTTGCTCTGATTTCCTCCCACCTTCCCAAAACATGCTACAGGTGGATTGGACACTAAATTGTCCCTAGGTGTGAGTGTGTGCCTTCTGTTGAAGGATGAGTGCTGGACAGGCAATTTGACACTGTAAAACTCCACTAATAATCATTCTGCAGACCAATGTTCTGCTGCAGTGACCCCAATGGGAAAAGCTGAAAGAAGAATGATTTGGACATTGCTATTTCTAAAACTAATTGTGAGTTTGCATCCAATTGTTTTAGAAAACCTATACTTTCAAATTCTTATTTACACTTTTTAGTAACCATCCAAAGACTCAAAAAAAGAAGTAAAAGAGCAGCTCATAAGATTAAGTAGAATGGTATCAGAGGATGCAACATTTTCAAAAGAATGTGACATCTTGAAAAAATGTTGTTTGAAAGGGATTATCTTAAGGATTTTGTGAATTCCTTATATACTGAAGTTTTGGAAGGGAAGTGTACAAAGTTTATATGACTACTAGCACAGGGGGCATTTGAAGTACTCAAAGAGAGCCACCTGCAGAATAACTTTGAGACATCTTTGGTTTTGGAGTAAACTTCAGATGACAGTGGAATTAAGACTATCATTAAAAACAAATGGAGGATAATATTTAAAACTGATGAGAGAATATACTTAGTTTTGGTATCCAACCTCATGGTGATTTATAAAAGGCGTAGGAAACTTAAAACTGAATTTGAGAATTATCATAAGAATCAGGATTTCACAGTAAGAGGTACAACAAAATATGGATTTTACAGACAGTGTTCATACATTTTTGAGGAAGACACTCTTCCTGGTCAGATAGGTAGCATTTTTTTTGAAATTAGATCATACAGGTAATTGTGGCTCTAGTGGATTGGCATACATAGTCACTTAGTAAAAAAGCACTACTGTTGCGAGTCCAAAATCTTCTTTAATAAATCACAGAAATTAAGCGCTTTCGTCAATCTGACTTGACTTCATCAGAATTCTGAACTTGTCAACAGTGTTCAGCATTTTATGCAGAAAAAACAGAAGATACTCTTGAGAAGGCAAGAAGAGTTGTTCTCTGGAGTCGGTTGAGGTGAGGACGGCTCCAATCTGTAAACCAAGTGGACGCCGGGATGGCTACCAGGAACAAACGTCAAATTAATTGACTTTTAACATCTCCTATTGATCAAATCAGCTTGTTGAATAAAGGTCTTTCCTTTATACCTGCTGTGAGATCAGACATTGCAGAGGTTATTTTAGACTTTAAATTATTTGTTAGACATGCCACCTTGAACTCTATGTTTCCATACTCTGACACATATGTCCCTGATGTTTTCACAAAACCTAGCCCTTTTACAGATAAGCCTCGGGTCTATGTCAATTAAACAAATGCTTGAAATGTCGAGCGACATATGGTCGAGACCATATTATCGACATTTCAAGTGTTCGCCGTATGGTGCACAATGAGAGAATTTCCCTTTTCTGCACTGAAGTGCGGTCTCGGAGTTGGTGTATTTAAGTAGGGGGTGTGGGGGGTGCAGGGGGCTTGCCCTCCTGCTCGCACATTTAAAGTATATTTTTCTTTCTTTTTTTTTTTATGTTATATTCGAACATTCAAATATCGACCATATGGTCTCGATCATATGGTATTCAACATTTTGAATGTTCGAATATATAACATAGACCCTAAACCTCATCCACTGATTGATGTATTTACTATGTTTTGTGAGAATGATCTATGTAAGGAAATGGCAGATAAGTGAAAAACATCTTTTTATAATTTGACTACTGGTGAACGTGAGGCACTCAGAACCTTGAGAGAGGCCCCCTATATTGAGATTCATCCTGCTGATAAAGGGGCCGTTATTATAGTGATGGATAAATTGGCGTATGTTTCCAAGATGTGCACCATGTTACAAGATGGTACTACCTATAGATGCTTACATAAGTTCCAAGTGGATGGGTTAATTAGTTGATTTTTATATCTATGATTTACACGTAACAGGTCTTATTAGTCTGGACCTTTACAATTATTACACAAAAAATGTACCCACTAAGGGTAAAACGTGTAAGAAAATAACAAAAACCAAAAAAACGGACAAAGAAATCCACTTATTTTATTCCAATGCTCTTAACAATTCTTTTGTGTTCAACGTCCACTAGTACCCATTATTTACGGTTTACCTAAAGTACATAAGAGTTTGATGGACCCTACAATGCGTCCGATTGTCTCCAGTAGAGGATGGATCACTGAACCACTCTCAATATTTGTTGAGAAAGGTTCCGGGTGTCCTTAAAGATACCAATAATTTTCTTTCTGATTTGTATTCATGGTCTACTATGCTCAATGATAAAGAGAATTCACTTTTTGTCACCTTGGACATCAATTCTTTGTTTACAGTTATACTTAATGAAGCAGGTCAGGATAAAGTGAGAGATTTTTTGACCACCTGTAGTGATTTTTCTAACAATAAGACTATGCTCATTTGTTCACTCCTTGATCTCATTCTGGAAAATAACATATTTGTTTTTGGTGATGTTTACTACCTCCAACTGATTGGTGTGGCCATGGGCACTGTTTGTGTGAACTTGTATGCCATCTTAATTCTTGCACAATGGTAGTGGGAATCAGTGTATGCCAGCAATCCATTCATTGGCTATATCAGCTACTATAGACATTTTGTTGATGACATCTTTATAGTTTGCAAAGGTACTGAGTATGATTTGTCCAGCTTCATTGATTATCTACACATTACCACTGATTTTTTTAAGATTTACTTGTAAGAGCACATGTACTGAGATAGATTTTCTTGATGTATCTGTAAGTATGAGTGTATTAGGTAATTTTACTACAAAGCCCCATAAAAACCCTGCAAGAAGAATAATATTTTGCATGAAAAGAGCATGCATCCTAGACACATCCCTAGGAACGTGTTAAAAGGGAAATGCCTTAGGACTATGAGATTGCATACAAGAGATGATCTAGCTGTGGATGCTTCACATGAGACGTCTAAGGAATTCGTCAGTGCAGGTTACACTTTCACTGAGGTTGCTGAAGTTGTTAATGAGGTCCATGCACTCAGAGACACTGTTGTTAAACCATATTTTGCTGAAGGATGGGTTGACAATACATGTTCTATTTCTATGGGACAGGTGAGAAGGAATATGTGTATGGTGTCCACATATTCAAGTGATATTGGGACTGTGTGCAAAATTGTTAAAAGGAATTGACATATTCTTATGTCAACTCAGCATTTAAAGGAAGTTCTGGGTCCGGAACCACAATTTTCTTTTCGCAATAATCAGTCACTTAAGCATGTTTTGTGTTTCAGGACTTTCCATAAACCTTTTTTGTCTTGTTCCAATTGTCTAGGTATGTTTCCATGCCGTTCTTGCGAAGCTTGCAAGTATATATTTATCATCAGTAGCATCTGACTTTCTGCCTGTAATTCTCATATTGAAATTGTTTTTTATGCCGACTGTAAGAGTGCTAGAGTTGTTTATTTGGCTTTGTGTCAAGCATGTGACTCTTATTATGTTGGCAAAATGAATAGGATGCTGAAAGACAGGATTTTGGAGCATGTAGGGGATATCAGGAATAAGAGGATGACTAACACTTTAGCGAAACATTTTGTGGAATGTGGTGCTGCTCATTGTTTTAAATTTGCTATTCTTGAAATGTTAACTGAGGATTTATGAGATGGTGATATTGCGAATAAGATGGAGTAGAGAGAGCTACACTGGATTATTAAACTGTGAGCCAATTATAAACCAGGTTTAAATGACAGTATTTCTTTAAGGCCTGTGCTTCGTAAGCATGGCCTATTTCATTGAGCTGACTGGTTCAGCAGCTTGTTTTATGAATGAGCAGCAGATGTCACTATGTCATATTTAAATTATTTGTCTGCTATATGTGTTTTTATTGGTTGTATTTTCAATTTCTGTGTGTTGACAGCAGATGTCACTATTGATGTCATATTTAAATTATGTGTCTGCTGTATATGTTTTTATTGGTTGGTTTTTAGATTTATGTGTGTTGGTTGGTGCAACTCTCTTGATAAGGGCTGTGGTCTGTTGTTTTGTATTAAGGTCTGAGGAAGCGGTCTTCCGCGAAAGTGCTTACATTTTTGTTATTACAATTCTTGTTTTATTTCTACTTCCATTTGTTTTTATTACCCTGCTTTTTGTTGCTCATTGCTGTGGTGGTTGATGTCTTCTTTTTGGATTACCCATTGTTACCATACAAAATTGCGTGGCAGTAAATCTGTTTGTTGTGTTTTTTTGAGTTTTGTTTTAGTGGATCTTTTCTGGTGTTTGGTGGTGATCACAGTATAATACAAAATACAATGCAAAGTATCACAGGTAAATTAAACATTAAATATTAGTGTCATCTTAGAAAAGGATACATACCCTTTAAAGATAGAGTAGTAAGTAGAAAGTTAAAAGTATAGCAAAGTTAGTTGTGGACAGTCACACCAGGAAATGTCTCTGTAAGAAAATATATATATATATGGATCCTTGTCAGAATGTCGAAGGTACAGTTAATCGAACTGCACTTTGACGAACTGACTTTAGCGAAAGTGCATAACATTGAATATGCACTTTCGCTAAAACAAAGTAAAAACCGAAAGAACATGCAGTTTGCATGTTTTGTTAGTTGTACATCAACATATTCTGTTGATGTACAACTAACAAATCTTTTGTGGAGATTGCGGTACAGTGGGGATAAGGGAATATTCCTTTTTCCCCACTGTGGTGCTATCTCAGAGTTAGAATATTAAAGTAAGGGGTGTGGAGGTGCAGGGGGGCTTGCCCCCCTGCATAGTAGTGTTTACATTTTTTTTGTGTGTATTTTTTACTTTTTTTGTTTACCTTAGCAAAAGTGTATGTTCGATGTTATGCACTTTCGCTAAAGTGGGTTCGTGAAATGAACTGCACTGTCTATGTTTTAACATAGACCCATATATATATATATATATATATATATATATATATATATATATATATATATATATATATGTTTTTTTTTTTTTTTGAGGGGGTGAGAAAAATGTGGGAAAGTGGTTGTAAGGAAGAGGAATATTTGTGTTAGAGTAAGTCTAATGTGGAACAAGAGCATGGCTAGGAATCCTTGAGGTGGTCTTCCATTTTGTACTTGAAAGTGGGCAGGTTGTTGAGTCTTAGTGATAGAAGTTGTTGTTGTTGTGTCTTTCTGCTTTTCCCGGTTAGGGGTCGCCACAGCGGAACTCCGGTCCACTAATGATTGGCAGTAGATGTTTTACGTGCTGAGTTGCCAGCCCTGACGCACAACCTTCAATGAAGGTATGCCCATTCACGCATGTCTTCACACAGAAGATGCTTTAGTTGAGAATCGAACAGGACAACATTTTACTGTGAGGCGACAACACTACCGCAGCACCACCACTGCAGTAATGAGTGCCATATCTTGAGGATGGGAATGGAATAAAAGGTTTCTCCCTGATGAGTTGTTCACTTTGTGAGTAGGTAGTAAGGCTTTGTTTGTTGGTTGTATGCTTCTGGGGCTAGATTATGTTGGAGGGTGTTCTTTAGGCTAGAACATTGTTAGGTTTATGTTTTCTTACCTCAGGGGGCTATTTTAGACAGAAATGAAGTTGCATTTTTTTCTGAAAAGATTAAGAACATGTTCTGGTTTCACTAAAGGCTTATCAGTAAACCCAGACCTTCCTAGATAGCAAAATGGCATTTAAAGCTTGAGATGGCAAACTGGGGTATATTGTATATTAAAACTGCTGTCAAATGTATGAGAAATTCTAAAGTTTCAAAATCTGTGTTGTTAATTCTACAAAATACAGTGTATACATGCAGTTATTAGTATAGGAAGGTGAAAGTGTAATATTTTGAGTCTTCTTCCAGACCAGTTGTGACATATTTGTTTTTACAAGCAGCTTATAGCACTCTAATTATGTTCTTGTTCACTTAGTGTTTTTTTCTGCAGAGCTGTGCCTGCTGCTGCCACTATGTAGTTGTTTGTCTTTCAAACTTTATGTCCAAGATGTAATACTTAGATGAATAAACAGAAAGATGGGTTGATAAATAGATACATAGATAGATGAGATAGACAGACAGTTTGAGTATGTTTATTTTACTTGCTATAAAGTGTCACTGGGACGTTAGGGGTGACTTAGCATAAATAGCACTTAATATAAAGTCAAATTAAAGAGGGCAACATGGCTAAACATTCAGCACAGTACAAGTTTTAGAGGTTGGAAGATTAATTTCCTTTTCAGAGTGGTGAACGACAGAGAAGCATTCAACTTGTGTGTTGAGATATTACCTGAAGAATTGCAAGACCTGAAAAGAGATAGAGAATTGTTATTGGTTTTACTTTGCTGCAACCACTTGCTAGAAGAGGAGAGAAAGAATTATTGTCTGTTTTAGTTTTGTGCATGTAATGCTAGATGCTCACTAAGGTAAAAGAAAAAGATAATTGTTTTGTTTTGTTTTTTGGGACTACAAAATATGGTGTTTTGTAAAACAAGGCCTTAGTGAGGTTGCAATGCAGCTTAAAATCTTTGCACTTAACTTCAGGACCAGTAGATTTAATCATTGGGATATTAAACAAAAGAGGACCCCCTAAAGTTATATACAACTACAAATACCTATGAAGTAGATCCATTCACTTAACAAACGCATATTGTCCAAAGTGTAAGTAAGATCCGATTTAAATCTGTAGAAGTAATTTTGAAACCATGTTGATTTACAAAACTAAATCACTTCTTATAAACAAAATTCTCTTTTTATGGCAACAAAACTTTAGTTGTCTTGAATATAAACATTAAAAATGATGAAGTATAACTTATTAAATCATTGAATTAATTATTTGCTGTAGTGCAAGAAAAGAATCATTAGCACTAAGTAATTAAAGTTGTGTTTGAGTAATTACCTGATACATAAAGTGTGGTACAAGCAGAAACAGAATGCAAAACATGTAAATGTTAGTGGTGTCAAGGGTATTGCCAGGATTTTGGAATTGTGCACCAACTTTCAGAACTAAACTCCCTCCAAATGCAGACACCACTTCCCACCTCAGATAATGGATGTTTCTTGGCAGCGTACCGGAATACCTTTTCAATATTGAAAAAAAAAAGAAAAGAAAACTTAAGATGCCAGGCTTAAGCAAAAAAGAAAAGAAATTACAAATGTATCCAACCTAGGATTCTGAAAAAAGCCATTTGACAAAATCTGTAATTTGATTAAATAAAATCAGGTTAAAATACCACCATGATACTATAACTTGTTAAACCCTCCAGTACTGATCTACTCATCTAATCTGAACAAAATTTGTAAAGTGAAGAGATTAGCAAGATAATCTTACCTGCACAACTTCGAAACAAACTGTGCAGTTGTTTTAAAAAGTACTAAAGTACCCGGCTCAACTTTTTAATGTGGGTGTGACAGTGAAGCTGTCCGTATTATTCGCATGTGCTTGTTATCTAAAGTTGTGCACATTGTTTTATCGCTTTTATGCATAGCTGAATAATTTCTAAAGCATGCAAACTGTGACTTTAGCAATGACTGCATTATCTGAAATCTGTGATTATTTCAATATGCATCTTTGATATTTTAGTGTGGTAATGTTTGCCTTGTGTATTTTCAGACCTCCCATGCACTGTATATGGAAGTTACGCACTTAATTAGAACAAAATGCATAATATTAAGAATGTTAAAATATTGCCCAGATAATTACTTAAAAAATCTATGCAATGCTTTTGAACCTGTTAATGTACAAAATGTATGCTGTAGTTCATAAAGTACAGTTCAACACAAATAATAACTCTGTTTGTGAGTGCGTGTGCAATTATATGTTATATGTCATAGATAGGTATGTATATAAAATACAAATATTGCCTGTATGTAGACATTGATAAGACAATTTACTTATCTACATTCTTCTCTCACTCTGATATTCTTTCTTTCTTTCTCTGGATGCATATCTTTATTTTTATTAGCAGTTAAGGTCCTACTTGTTGCATAGTTTATATGGTACTGAGGTAAAGTTTTTAATGTCTGTCTGACATTTTCATTGTGCACAGTGCCAGCCTCACACATAGGTGAACTAGACATCTGCTTAGAGCACTGTGCCTGCAGGCTGCTCTTTCCCTGTTCGTTTATTTATTTATGTATTTGTGCACAGTGCCGGCCTCGCACATAGGTAAACTAGACAACTACTTAAAGCACCGTGATTGTAGGTCGCTGTTTCTCTGTTTATTTATTTATTTGTTTGCTTTTAGAGCAATGTTTCTTTCCTCAAATAAATAAATAAATAACTAAAGCACCCCTACAGAGAAAAATGCAACCACAGCACAAGTGCCCAGATGGGCTGTGGTCCGATTGACTTGATTCATATCACAAGTCACAAGTCACAGCAGTTCGGACTGACCTTGCAATGTTCAAATATAGGAGTGAAGGTGCCTGAAGCTGAAGGAGATTTGCTTTTTTTTTTTTGTTATTTGTGTATCAGTAAGAGAAGAAGGGAGTGATACAGTGTCAGTGAGAGGTTTGTGATTTGTGTGGACACTTGAGATGAGAGGAGTGGTGCAATGAGATGCAATGAGATAAGTGTCATTACTGCTTTTGCCATTATGCTGTCAGTTATCAACCAAATATTTATTTAGGACAATACTTCAGACTTTCTGATTCAAGTGGACAGCTGAGATGAGAGGACTGAAGCAATGAGATAAGTGTCACCACTATTTTTCAGTCATGCTGACAGTGATCAACCAGATATTTTTGGCAATATTAATCTGGCTTTGTGAACTGTGAGGAGGAACTTGGATTGGAATGCTTTAATTTTACATAGCCATCAGACATTGTGGCTGTAACTGCTGGGTGGAATGTTGTGAATGGCTCAGTGAAAGTAACTGACCCTCCTGTCATTTGCTCAGTTTAAACAGTCACTGTCTGGCATAGCAGGACTATTGTGCATTCATAAAAAGTAAGATACACTACTTCACTGGACACCTGATATGCACAGACAAAGCTGGCATAATTGCTGTGGCTGTCTTCTATGGTCTGCGGAAGAAAATGAATAGCTGACTGACACTGCTATTGGCTTATTATTTCATTTTGCAGGAGTAATGTGATTATTTGAAGCAATATGCAGCATTTTAATGTGTGGGAATTATTTGTTTGGAGCAAAGATGAAACACATTATACAGTCATCCTCTTTCATCATTATCAGACATCTGAATCATACGCAGAAGTGGTTTTAACTGCTTGGTGAGGGTTATGTAGATGAAATAACTGGCCCTGTTGTCACTTGCTCAGTTTAACAGACATCTTTCAAAAAAAGGGATAAATGCATTACTGAATAGTCAGACCTTCAGAACTTCTGGAGGCTGGTGTCCCCCACACACCAAGGCTGTATAAGTGGATTTTGACATGAACTTAGTAATTATCTGTGCCATGAGCACCACCTAGTTTAAAACTTGCCCTGCTCATAAGTGTACACAGAAGGTCTCTGTACTTCTGGGGGTGGGGAGTAGGGGTGATGTCATTATTTCTTTAACATTCCTCCCAAACCTCAGAGGTCACTGTATCTCATGTTGGGCTTGGGAGAATGTGGTCATTATTTCTTTAACTTTCCTCATAAACTTCAGAGGGTGCACAGAGTGTCATTAGAACTTGAATAGGAGCATTGCACTGTCACTAGAAATATGTTGGAAATATTGTAATCATTTTTTTTTCATTTTTCTCACAATCAAACATCTGATGCAGATACAGGTGCATATCTTTTGAGGGAGAATAAACATGCTGTTTATATTTGTTGGACAGCAAATATGTTATGCTCTATTTTTTTTTCCAGTTTTGTCCCAATCTGACATCAGAACGGTACACATACGGTAGCTGTTTTTTGGGGGTATGAGATGAGACAGCACGCTGTATATAAATATGACAACAGCAGCAACAACAGCTTGAAATACAACTGTGAGCATTTATGCCTTAATTATAATCCCAATGTAACACCAGAGGGAGATACACAGAACATGACCACCTATATTGAGAAAGGGGTAGGGGGCAAGTGCTATTCCCAGATATGATATATGCATACTTACAAACATTTGTCTTCTCAGATTACTGTGAACTGGTGTTTGGTCGGCTTTAAGCTTTAAAACATGGATACAACTTGTTTCTTCCTTGAAATAAAAAAAGTAGTACTGAATTTTGTTCAAGCCATCATTGGATCAAAAGGTTGAAAAAAATCTCTAAAATGCTCCTCAGAGCATCTCTAACCTAATGGCTTCTAGGTGACTAACATCCCCTGACCCCCATCTTAATTTAGTCTTGGTCAGTTAAAATGTGTTGAAAGGATGCAGGAAAAAGGAAAGTTAAAGATGGACTGCATTTCTTTCCTTAATCATGGTTTTCATTTAAGCCATCGTTGGATGAAAAGATTGTTTAAAAAAATCTAAAATGCATCTCAGAGCATCTAGAAACATCATGGCTTCTGGCAGCTTAGCAGCCCCCCAGACCCCTGTCCTAATTCAGTTCTTTCCACTGCAGTTATTAAAGTGTAGTCTTGGGCAGTCAGGATGTACTGTAAAGAATCAGGAAAAAAAACAAAGCTGAAGAGTCACACCAGATTTCTTGCTTTGATCATTGTTTTTCTTCAGGCAATCACTTGAAGAAAAATGTTATTAAAAAAAACTGTAAAATGCAGCTCAGAGTACCTAGAACCCCATGGCTTCTGAGGGCCTTGCTTAATGTAGCTATTTCCTCAGCAGTTATCAGAATGAAGTCTTCCCTGGGTAGAACATGTTGAATGAAGAAATTAATAACTCCAAGAAAAAAAAACTGAAGAGGAAGGCACTGAGAATAATGAAGATAATAAACTCATCTGGAGACGGCATAGGCCAGGATGGGTTGGGCAATGGAGGGGGGAAGGTGTCATGGAGCCTTTTTACTTGGAGCTCCAGTTTCTCTAAGGCTGGCCCTGACTGAGCAATTAGGATTCCTTTTTTGTAGTCCTCCTTATATTTTGTATTTTTAGATCTCCAGATGTACTGTGTATGCAGTTGTATACTAAACAACATAGTTTGACACTTTCATGGCTGTGTCAATGTTATCACCCCCATAATCAAACAGGTAAAGAGATTTAAATATTACTTATCAAAATGTCTGATGCATTTTGAAATAGAAATTAGGTCAAACAAATTATATGAACAGGTACAGTTACTGCTAAAAATAACAGTATTGTATCTGGGTAAAAAAATTATTAACTTAAAAAGGTAAACTTGGGCATAATGTTCAGTTTGTTGAGCTCATAGTGGTGTAATTTAGAAAAAGTGGCAGAAGACAAAACTTTTTTTTCAGATTTCACCCGGTGTGTAGATGTGGGGGAAGTTACTGATGCTGAGATAGCAGCTAGTGGAGCCGTCCACTGACTTTTTTGGACATCTACCAACAGAAGATTGTAATCAGGTGCTAGAATATTAAAGGTGCTACTCCTGTATCATTAGTGTGTGCCTGGCCATGGAAGTGAATAAAGGGTTTTACAAACTGTCAATTGTTTTGTGAGGTAGTAAGTGATGGCAACATTCTGATTGGTGTGTGTGTGTATGTGTGTGTGTGAGGGGGTAACATTATTGTTATATTATGTGGTTTCCCTTTTTGTAGAGGCTTTGTGCAAACCCAGAAGAGGTTGTCTAAGGTGATAGGACTAGAGTAAGTATACCCCCACAGTAAAAGACAGTTTGATGTATTTCTGTTCAAACAATTTTTGTCAGAAATAATGCACAGCTGCTGTCTGACAGTTTAACTCATACAGTTAAAGCAACAAGCTAGTAAAGAGCTTCATTCTGCAGCCCTGTATTTGATCCCCCTCATTCCTCCTCTTCAAAGTGATATGACCGTGAGGAAGTAAGTTAACTGAGACAGGGCACCTGGGTTAGTCCTGAAAATAGATAATGGTACTTAATGGTGTTTCCTAGTAAACAAATAAAATAAAAAGCTATACACAGATAAATCATACATGTGCATGTGTAATCTCACGTCATCCAAAGTAAATATGGTCATTGACCTCACACTGTAATGAAGGTTAGGAGAAATGGGTAACCACTATGGATTAACTAGGGGAAAAACTGAAAGGAAAGTGACATAAATGGAAAATCATGACAGATGTAATTTACTCAGTGCAATAGAAAAACCAAGGTACAAATCCACTGTTATGCTTTTGCAGAAATAAATAGAGAGAATATATTAGCAGCTATAAGAACAATGCAAAAGGAAGTCAGAGGTGCATCTGTTCTGAGCCAAGTAGAGGCATGAAACAGCAGAGAAAATGCTGGTTAAAACAGTTCTTAACATAGCAATAGGTCTTCTTGGGATATGGGAGGCAGGGGCCAAGAGGACTAGTAGAAAAACTGAATGCAAAACAATACACATGGTAGTTAAGAGTAAGCAGAAAAATAAATATAGTGTTACTTTGGTTCAGTCCTCACAGAATGACGTTTGATGATTGGCAATATGGTATCTTAAATGTCTGAACTGCAGGTGAATGACTGGAGGCAGTTTCTTTGATGATGGAGATTGTCTGTGAAGGTCTGGCTACCTGCAGTGAAGAAAATGTGGTGCTGAATGAAATTAATCCAAGGGTTCTAAAGAGTAAAGTACGCACCCGCGCGCGCATGTGTGTGTGTGTGTGTGTGTGGGTGTGTGTGTGTGTGTGTGTGTGTGTGTGTGTGTGTGTGTGTGTGTGTGTGTGTGTGTGTGTGTGTGTGTATGTGTGTGTGTGTGTGTGTGTGTGTGTGTGTGTGTGTGTGTGTGTGTGCTTGTGTGTGTTGAGGGGTGGCCTTTCAGGGATATTAGGGGCTGCAGGGGCGAGCCTCAAAAAATACAGATGATGGTGACAGCTGCTGGACGCTCCATTTCATACCCTTAATTAAATCAGTTAATGCAAAGACCAATAATGAAAATTTAGTTGCAAATAAGTCGATGACAAGACTATTAAAGAAGGATTTGCGAAGTAACTGCAAGCAAAAGACTTTGCAAAGCCACAAGCAGCATGGCTATTCAAGAAAGTTAAATCAAAATACATTCATAAACCTTTTTGGATGAGTTCCTGCTACTGCACACCAAAAGTGAACAATTAATGCAATTTACTTGGACATCAGGCAGTTTGCTAACACTGTCCTGGGGATTAGAGATGAATTGATAATCTGGATATACAGACAGGTACATTTTGGGAACCATGATATTTTCAAACAGTAGCCATTCAGTTGACAGGTGAGTGAAGAGTCCAAATGAACAATTTCTGACAGTGGGTCTAGATTATGTCATTATTTAACAATATAGTTGAGATAACCATGGAAGAGATATGTCACTTATGAGGTGATGCACAATTTTGTAACAGAGCTAACACAACTCTCACACTTTCTTCACAAAAAATGCATACCATATAATATGTGACATCTAGGAAAGATGACTGGCATGAAAGAATTGGAAACTGTAAGAAGTGCAAAATACAATACAGTCAGAATCACCAGCAATTATAATTCTAGTGGATTATAAAAATTATTATCAAATCATCCCTCCTGCACTGTAACCTTCACACCAGTACTCTGTTACTTCCTCTGTAGATTTGTATCTGCTTTACATACTCTCAGTGTCTTATTCTTATCTATCACTCCTGTCTGACTGCTCTTCATTCCTTTACTTTCCCCCTCACCGTAACTTGCATTCCTCATCTGTAGGTCACCTTAACACTATACTCCCCTTTACTCTCCGAATCTCATTTCTCTTTTCCTTATACCTACTCACTCCTTTCTATCGTACAGACTCCTAACCTCTCTCACTTACTACTTCCTTCCCAGCCTTACCCAGCATCGTCCTCTTGTCTCTCTACTTCCTCCACTTACTCTCCTTCCATCTTCCTTCTAATTCTCCTTTCCTTGGTTCCATGCAATAAGTGGTCAACAACCTTAGCTATTCAACTGTGCCTTAGACAATGTTTATTAATATGCAACAAATGTCATATTTACCCAGATCATGTAAACCTAATATATAAACCTCTTTTAGCAAGTTTAAATTATTCATTGAATGTAAATGCTTGGCTACCAATATGTATTTTAACTACTTTTATGTATGCTATGTGTACCTTGGAACTTCCATCTTCTGTACTTTGTATCTAATGTGTTGTATGTTTAGTATACATTGCAGCTTTTCTTTTCATGGGCCTCCATTGAAAACAGGCAGCTGCCCAGTTGGACCATCCCAGTAAACAAATGTAAAATAAATAAATAAATAATTATAACTGCATCTTTTAAATCATTGTTTCTCAAATGGTGAAGCACTAACCTCCCAGGACAAGCCCATGCTCATTTCAGAGGTGGCCCAAACAAGTGTGAAAATGTTCTCTACATACACTGTTACCTCTTTGGTACTGATTTTATGTAATCAAACTAAAGACAGAACAATAGTCTACGAATATAATTATTTAGCTGCAAATCAATAATTAAATAGTAATGTATTAAGTCAAATCTTGGTTATTTCAAGAGCACGTTTGGGGACAATACCAAGGTTTTATGAAGTTTGATTATGTTACAACAAGAATAGTCGATTAGGTTTAATTGACAGCCCTTAAGTGGAACAGTACTTAGTAGAATCAGCAAGATTGTAGAACTGTGGGGATAAGGACATTTCTCCTTCCTCTCAAGACTGTGTGATCTCATAGTCTGTATATTTAGAGGTGCAGGAAGTGGGAGTGCAAAGGGTTTACTGCTCCTGAATTTTTTTTTTGTTACAGCTGACACTGTGCTTTATCATTTCAGGATTTTTGTTGCTCTCCTGTCTTGACATTTTCTGGTTCACTCACTTACCATAGACGTTTTTGTAATGGAAGCTACTGTTGTGAAGTGTGGCATGAGGAGATGTTATGTAGAAGTATTGCTTTTCAAGCCTACTTTCATTGGACGTTCAGTAACTGACCAGCTACTGGGCACCACGGAAATCGATGACTGCAGTTCTTTGAAAGTTCCGGCATCACTTAAAAGTAATGTTTCACACCAAGAGGGATACGTCTGTTTACTCTAAGGTGCAGTGACCTGAGGTGATTACATTAAATCGAGGGATGTATAAGTTGTGAGGGCAAAGCTCCCTTGAAACATATTTTATTTTAAATTTCATTGAAAGCAGTTTTGTTTTCCAAAAAGCTGTGTTCACTTTGAAAAGGTGGCACTTGCTTTCCTGAAATCTATGACAAAATATTGCAGACACAAAAACTGAGCCCACTAAAAATGACACTTGAAATTCAACATGCCAGCATGATCAAAGAACATAAAAACATGAAAGAATAAGTACATTTGTGGGGGGCTTTCATTTTCTGCATGGGGGCTTCACTCTATACAACCATACAAAAAGCCAAAACACCGAGGGAGAAAATGGTTCCCTCTATTGGTATTCAGCATTCGGTTGCAATCAGAGGGCACTTGCAACTCAGGATCGACAGCAAACTTCCCATTGTCTCATACCTAGGACCTCTTAGCTCAGAGAACAAAACCTGCATAAGGAACAAACACTAAAGATCCAAAGTCCAGAAATAACATGAAAAATGATACCTGCTCTCAATCCTTCTGGTCTGATGTTAATTAACTTAACAACAGCACATCCTGGTAAGTATCACTCCGGCTTTCTTTCAGTAACATATGTATGGCAAGGTCAGGTCCAAAAACATTATACATTCATTCATTCATTATGTTTTTTTCTGGAAGTTAAAAATTTGTGGGATCCTTTTTAGTAATGGCCTGGAAGAAATGATACCTATAAAAGTTCACAAATGGAAATGCTTAGAAATGGTACAGAAATTAGTGGGAACTAGTAAAATTATAGGTGAGGGCCAGTTTGGGTTTAGCTTTAAGGTTGCAGAACCAAGGCATTGTGAGAAATTAAATGGGGTCAGCAGGCAAAGAGGAGACATACTTAGCAGCCATCATGTCTGATGGTTTCAGTTTAGCTGGACAGAATAAAATATTGTAGTGAAGGTTTTTGATAAAGAAGTTGTAGCAAGAGGAAGCACCTGTCATTGGGTTACTTTTGATGAAGCCTGTTCTGGACAGTTATTGCCATTTTAAAATGATTGCAGAAATATAGAGAAAGTAAATGTGGTACAGAGAGAGGGCAGCAAGCAAAGTAATGGGTTATTTAAGGGACTACATGAAAATGACTAAAACAAACCTGCTTGAGCTTCATAAAGACGTGAAGAGTAAATGAGTGAAAGTTAGGGATGGGTCATATAAAGTGATAATAGTGTGAGAGATGCAACTCAATTTCAAAAATTAAAAATATTACTGCAAGTACTTACAATGTAATGAAACTAAAGGACTGGTGTTTACAAGAAACCCAAGCGTGGCATTTTTTTCAATGAAAGTGTTGTGTGTAACCGTGTGTGTGTGTGTGTGTGTGTGTGTGTGTGTGTGTGTGTGTGTATGTATATATATATATATATATATATATATATATAAACTGTGTGTGTGTGTGTGTAAACTAACAACAACCTGGCTTGAGTTCTGCTTAAGATGGGGCACAGCTGGAAACAGTCAACAGATTATGGGAGTAGGATGCATCTCCAGGAGGCTGGTTTCCTGTCTATCAGGTTCTGCCAAATTTTGAACTGTAGACTTCAACATAAAGATAATAAATTTCACGTTCTCGAGTACACAGTTGTTTTCATTAATGTTGTCTTTTTTTTTTTTTTTTTTGCAAACTGTCTTAATAATTCTTAGGTGCAGCATTCTTCACTAATTCTTTTGGGCAGGTTAATAAATTAACTCATCTAAGCTATATTCAAATTTCAGATTTAAATTCCTCCATCGGGAAGGCAGCATTATCGGATGGCTGGAGGCTGTTTTCAAACCTTAGTTTTGAATAGCAGAGGTTCTGCATTAATTCAACCACTAAGTTAATAAGTAGGTTTCATTTTGTTATGCTAAGCTTTATTGCTTTCTTTTGATCGGAATGGTGTTGTTGAGCAAAGCAGCAGACAAGGCATTCTTTGATGAGGGAATTAGCGCTCTATTCTTCCCTTATTATTCAGCGCACAGTGGAATATGTAAGTACCTGAGGGTGTCAAAGGAGAGCAGGCTCTATTGCAAAGTGTTCGCCTTGTTTCTTTCAATAGCTGACTATGAGATGATAAACCGCTTAATACACTGCACTAATTGGATGAGAGCAAAAAGAGATGAGAATTAAGCAAGGCGAAAGGAACAAGTGCTACCGGCCTTCTTTCACTCTTTCACCACTTTAACAGCTCCAAAGGAGGCACAAGATTTCAACAAGGAGACTACCGGTTTTTGTGCTGAGATAAAATAGAATCTGTTAATAGATTGAAGTAATATACTAATTATTGCGCAGTATAAATACCGCCACTGATTTAATAACAGTGATGTAAACTCCTTTTAAGGCTGTTGTGGGATTGCATGGCGTGAGGGAGGGGGAGTGAGGGTAAATAAAAGAAGAGCTAATAAGCGAGACTTTAATAAAATTGCAGCTCAACTTAATATGACTGGTGTTAGAAATGCAACTAAAACATGAATGCGAAAGATCAGGTTACAGTTTAATAGGAAAGATGACATTTTTTTCACTTGTTCCTTCAAACATAACATTTACTAATGAGATTTTAGGCTTCATGTAAATAACGATGGCCTTACCTGACGGTAATTCCTCACGTGGTGTACAACAGTTTGGTTTTGGGAGGGGGCTGTTATACATATTTCATTTATAGTGCATGCATTTATTTTAAATCTGCTTCGGGTTACCAAAGATTCACTTAACATTTGTAAACTTTTTTTTTTAAATAAAGAAACCGCCACCTAAAAACGGAAATATAAAATAATAAATTAAGGTACATCCAAAATAATCAGGAACTTTGTTAAGTTGACGATATACCTGTAACTGACATGGGTAGGGGGGGGGGACGAGCCTTGTTGGTAGTCACATACCTCGAATGTGGAAACAGATGGCGGTGTATTTGCTGAAGCAAAGACAACAAAATGCAAGGGATGCCGTGTGCAATGTATAGATGAAGGAATGCCAGACCCAGGACTTCTTGCTGAATTAAAAGAAACCGTAAAGGAGGTTTGCTTAAAGCTGGAGATCACACTCCTTAGCATTGTGGCATACATTCCCAGGTATTAGGGCCAAATTGGGATGCTATTCATTAATAATGCTCACAATAAGATTAAACCATTCTGGAAAATCTCGTAAAATCCTACAAATACGCTCCAGTGGTTCTTTCAAAACCCTATCATTCAACACTTGGGGAGTTTGGAAAGGGGAAGAAAATTGGTTTCTTTGCGTTAATGCTGCTTTGAAAAGAAACTCGGAGTCTGTCATGCGTGACATGTCAAATGTTTAATATGGACTGATTGGAAGTCAGGGGGTCTTTAACGTGTGATATTTATGGGTAATATTAAGTGCAGAATTAGTCCTATCCAGCTGGAGAAAGTCGAAAGAATAGGGTCTACGGAGAGGGTCTGTTTGCAGCATATTTGAAAGAGAGATGGGATTAAGAGTTTATAAAACATGGCGAGAACTTTTCATTGGCAATAATAAATGTAATCCTGGAGGTAATTTCACGCAATTTGCTTCGGCTGTATGGGAGGGTCAAATGGGAAAAATGACTAGCTCCCCCTCCACAAAAAAAAGTTCATTAACTCGAATAAAGGCGGAGGTTCTGCTGGGATCCAAATAAAACATCACTGCACCAGGATAAAAAAAAAGTTGCCAACTTGCCGAAGTATATTGTAGAGGCATTATAAAAGTGAAAGGAAATGCACTGTGGGGGAAACTGTGGATGTTACAAAAACAGAAATAATTTTAAATTCATCGTCCTTGAATAGGCAAACCATTTTTTATCCATTAGACTCGTCGAAAGACATAAATATGAGATGTTACTGTGTGAACGCTTAATGGAAAACATCGATTGTTGCTTGGTATTTAAATTCGTATAACATAATAAAAAGCAATAACGCAATTTGTCTGTCCGGCTCATAAACTACCGTCAGTTTGCTAAAGGAAATGTTTACGTAAATGTAATTGCCACCCCATTCTAACATTCTAACAATTAATGTGAACATTAGCATTAGCAAATGCAGTATTTTAATTCTGTTCACATTATTTCAAAGATGCAACTGAAATTATGCAGTTGCAGGATACACGCCAACACTTTACAAAGGTCTACAAAAAGTATGTTTGAGTTACTTTTCAGTGTCAAAGGTAACTAACAACTAACCTGCAAACCACTTTTAAAATCGGTTTAATGCTATTTATAAACAGTGTGTGCGTGCGTTTGCGTATCTGTGTGTGTGTATATATAATATACATATAAACACAGCATGTGTGTGTATGTGTATAAATACACACACACGCACACGGTGTGTATATATATATATATATATATATATATGAAACATACATTCATAACCCTATGCATACTGCACGGGGGGGGGGGGGGTCCTGGTGTCGCATTTATAAATTAAATGTTGACCCCCCACCAACCAAATTGTGGTACATTACGTGAGGAATTATATTCAGGTAAGACCATTATTTATTCTACGAATCCTGAAGTCTCGTAGTCATTAGTTAACAAACACACACACGCATGAAGCAGGGAAATTACCTGCTACCATAACACCATTAATAAGACTGACATCACTACTCAAAAAAACAGGGGCTAAACTCACACTGACTCCTGTCACCTTTACGCAAAGCCCAGCCTGTCATCTGCAGACACTAGCGAAGTGGCTCACGTTTTATTAATTTGTTAACCAGGTGAGAGCACCAGTATGTGTCCATGTTTTAAGAGCAACCTGACGGTAACATGGAATTGACTCGCACAGTGCTTGTAACTTGGAAAAGAGTGACTGAAACCCAGACCTACACACACTGATGTTTTAGCATCTTATAACCTTTATATTTTAACTCTGGTAAATAATCAGACTTATTAGTGTGAATGTAGCTATTAGGAGCGGAGCTGCTGCAAAACTGCTACATCAATAGTAGTATACACGCGCACACACACACAATCGCACACACGCAAGTACACATCATTTACGACAAAAGTCAATGTCAGAAGTTACTCTGCGTGTGTTGAACAGGGAAGAAAAGTGTTTCCAAGATAACAGCGATTAACAAAGGATCCCATTCAGTAAATGCAACGTCAGACATACCCTTCCCCGATTCTGGCTCAAAATTTAATTCTGCCTCTCTGAATCCCTCCTAAACCTGATGACTTTTTAGAAAAAAAGGAGGAAACTGCACTTAATAAATAATGTTAGGAATTACAGTTATATACTTTTTTACTTAAGAAAATGCATTTTAATTTTCATTATCTTTTTCTGTCAATGTCTCAAGTTCATAATACTAATATGTTAAACGTGTCCCTGATTATTTCTGGGTTTGCCCTTGATTCTGCTGAGATTTGTCCATGCTTTGTTGAGAACTATGACGGCAGGCAAGCAATATTGCAGTTTATAATGCTGAACTTCTAGTATGCCCCACTGGCATCTAAAGACACACGCTCATATTTAGAAAAAAACACTAACAGCATCAGCAATAGTTTATATGAGCTTAGATATTAAAATATGTTTATATTGAACTGACCGAAGTTTGCTTTATTTCTAGCTGTGTATATTGATAGCAGGTGAAGTCTTGTGATGCACTACAGAAATGTAATTAAGAGTCATAGAAAGATATGTGCTGGGACAAACTTCATTCTACACAGCAGATTGGGGCCGAAAATTTTGAAAAGAACACGATAAACACATACAAAATATGTCCAATTTCCCGACAATTCTGTGCAATAATTCAAATGTTTTGTTAAATTTCTCGTTTTTAATAAAGCAAATATTTTAAAATGTTCTATAATGAAATACTGTATTTTTGTTATTCTCTCAAGTTATAGACTAATTACAAATACACAGCAAAATAGGAAATATATACACTATAAATCTGGCCTCAGCGTTAATCAGGAAATTTAGAATTAGGCAAAAATTTTGCTCCCTGATTTGTACAGCCTGGCGGCACCAACTTGTGGTTAGAGTCGCTGTGACTAATGGGATTCGGTTTAATTTCGTTAGCACTGCATTGTGTGATACTATAGGTCAAACCGTAAATGGTACTGTCAAATTAATAATAGATACCTTAATTAACACTGTCATAATTGCTATTAATGTTCTTGTTTACGCAGAAATTGCTGGTGGTGAATATTTTTAAGCAATACAGTTCTGTTGAGATCGAGTGGAGATAAAACACCCACAGGTTCTTAAACCACACTAGGGTTTAAGTGCCATTATGGTCTACCGTTATGCACTCTTTCATTCTCTCTCTCTCTCTCTCTCTCTCTCTCGTTTTTTTAAATGAAACAGTTATGATATAACAGTGAAAAGTAGAGACAAACATTACACAAAAAGTAGGGTTGTATTTAAAGGCTTCAGAATCGTCTACAGTTAATAAGTTAAATAAAGAAGTTTGTACATAAATATTTCTAGGAACCTAGCATACCCACAAACACAATAATTCTACACTTTACATCACTATACTGAGTGCAAATTTTGTATAACATTTCAAATATACAAAGCTCTGTTTTCTGAATTTTAATAACAATGGCATATATTTATATATATGTATGTACATAAACTAATCACAGTTTAGTGACATAAACAGTCCATATATACTGGCAGTGTAATTCCCTTTGGTTTGGTATAAAACCCTTGGTTAATGTTATGAAGGTATCACAGGCAGGAGCTGTTCATTTTCTTTAAGTGCACAGTTTGTATTTTACAGCATCAGGTTACTCATTTTGCGAAGAAAGAGCATCCAGTTAGGTAGCGATGTCCAAATGTACATGTAACAATGAAGTTACATCAATATTCAACAGATGTTCATACCGAAAGGCTACATTTCAGATCGTCAATAATGCACAAATATTTATGGTTAGATCACGTTAATCTGAAATCTTCCAGGTGTTTCTATGAAATCTGGTACACAATGTGTGGAGATCAGAGGTTTTTGGCTGCATCTTGTAAACTGCAAAAGCATAAGACGTTCGCTTGTGACTATTATAGCTTCTGGTAGAAAAAAAGTAAATGTGATGCTGTTTAGCTGAAAATGAAACTGGTGCTTTTGTGTTACGCTTAGCTACTTAAAACTTTCATAAAATGACGCTTCCATTTTCTTAAAGTTCTTACGTTGAGAACCTGTCTCTTGAGTCAGTCAGTGGTCCTCTCACTCCATTTGGTCTTGATTGCTATTGTATGAGGTGACGTGTATTCAGCACACCTCTTTCCCAGTATTGCTTCCGGGGAGGATGTTGAGTTGTGTGAGCTGAGCTGCGTGTTCTTTTGCTTTGAGTCTCAGTGCTGCTATGCTGGAGGCTCGTCTATCTGCAGCGGCTGTTGCTGGGTCCGCTAGACCACTGGACTGGACTGCACTTTCCACTGTGGGAGTAGGTTGTCTCAGCAAGGCAGCAGCAGTGGAAGCACTGGTTAGGGGGGCCATGGTGGAAAACAGTCTGCAAGCAACAAAAAACAGCAGCAAACAGTGATTTAGTTGCAGGTTTTCATAAAATACGGTTTGACAGATTTGCTTTGGTCTAAAAAAAAAAAAAAGATTTTATCGTCTACACACACGCACACACATGCACGGGACAGTCCCCCGAATTCCCTCTGAAATGGCTACAAATGGGATTGGTCCAGCAGGGTAAATAAGCCAATAAATAAATCAGTAAACAACAGTTGTCCTAACTATGGCATTTTTCCCCGGGCAGGGAAGAATTCGTAACATTTACAGTAGTGTGCAACGCATTAAGTAATACAGAGGCGCTGAGAAACACTACTGAAATTGCTTTCTGCAAAAAACTGTAAAAAAGACTGATTAATGATTGTTTCTAGACTTAATAAACACATGTCAACTAGACAAATGGGTAAGTAAAGCTGGGGATGACTTGAAAATTATATACCAATTCTGAAAAATTAGAAGGGAACATATATATACTGACGTGTTGGGGGAAGCAGAGCGTCATTTTATGGTATTAGTAAAAATATTTCATGCCAAAGCTTATAACATTACTTGTGACATTTTGCTGGCTTTTCGTACAGGAGGGTGACTCGCAGAAGAGCATCAAGGTGCAACAACGCTATCCAATCAATAGTTATGAGTTATGGTAGCATTAAGAATGTTTACGCTAAAAAGGGGCACACAAAGAATGAATAATCTCTGTTAAAGTGAAGTCGTTATCTTCACTTTGATCACTCTAAGCATTGTCAAACCGGATTTACATCAAGGCAATTCCATTAATTGAAAAAGAAATGATACCCACATCGGAGTAAACGTGAAGACCCCGGTGCCTGCTAAGTCATGACAGCACAGTTTATAATGAGAGACGACTGAAGATAATTATGTCTAATGTATAGATATCATTTATATGTGTATTAAGAGGTAAGACCCATAAAATACAAGTGATTTTTTAGGAGACAGCGGAAGGCTGTACTACGTGGCTTAATCTGTTTCTTTACCAACAAGCGAAACATTAAATTATGAGTATTTTCTATTTCTGAAAAAAATCAACAAACGAGTGCCAGTTCATTTGTGTTCCCTACCACTTCTGTTGATGTAGGGTAGAGGAGGTAGGAGGTAGGGGCTCCACACCTGACTTACATTTGATGAATGGAAGGATGCTGAGGAATATACAGTTTCAGCTCCATCTCTGTGACCATCCTTTAGACTGAAAGGCCTCTTATTTTTCAGCCCATGTATCCTCGTGTATTTTATCTAAGCCTTAGAAAAGGGAAAAAATGCAAGTGCTGGTGCTTTTGCAAACCAGACTAGTTTTGCAATCTATGCCTTGTTTTTTTTTTGCACCTTGCCTGATGTATTTCATTAGCAGCACACTTCACTAGGTTATTAAAACAAAAGAACAAGTAAATTGTGTCGTTAAATTGCTTTTATCCTTTTAAAGGGCCTTCTCTTCCATTTTGCAATGAACACTTCAAAGTCATCATCAAATCAACTAGAAACATGCACATGACTGAGACAAAAATAACTACTGAGAAAGACAACCCCACATGACAACTTGAGCAAGACAAGGCACCTGCTTCATAACCCAAAGACTCCAAATAAAGCACAAGCAGTCCCAGTGCTAGACCAGGATTTTCTCTAGAACTCTCTTCACGGCTACTTTAATATGGTACAACGACAGTCCTGTATTTATACAAACATCTGTTGCAGTTTTATGACAATGAAATTGCGCAAATATATCCTATATAAAAGTAAACATTCTTAACTAAAAACTGGTTATCATATAATACATTTGCCACCTGCTTTTCACTGATATAACCTCAGACAGGGGTAGACTTGAGCTGTACTGTTTTATTAACGGGTTGCATTGACTAGTTTTTTTTTAATCCAAGTGCTAGTTACCTGCCAAATGCAGGGCTGATGAAAGCAGGATGTCGGAACATT
This sequence comes from Protopterus annectens, assembly GCF_019279795.1. Classification (NCBI taxonomy): domain Eukaryota; kingdom Metazoa; phylum Chordata; order Ceratodontiformes; family Protopteridae; genus Protopterus; species Protopterus annectens. Next base: position 326,601,406 of record NC_056735.1, read on the forward strand.
GCTGCTCCCAGGAAAGTGCTAAGTCCTAGTGGGGTTCCAGCTGGAGGTAGAGAGGCCGATCCAGGAGGTGGGGGAGGCAAACTGGGGAAGGCTGCTGCTGCTGCCGCTGCTGCCGCTGTCCAAGCCGAATCAAGAGCTGGGTGATGAGGAGGGAAAGGACTTGTGTCCAGATAAGGGCTTAAAGGATGGGCAGCCGATAGAGGACCGGGAAAAGGCAAACCTGGGGGATGAGTCTGGGCACCGGCCTTCTCCCGCTTTCTCCATTTAGCTCTTCGATTCTGAAACCAGACCTAGAACAAAACAGAAAGGATAAGTGCTTTACCTTAGAAGCATGAAAACTGAGTTAGCTACACATTCTTTAGTAATGTGTTATACTACTTTGTGAAAGACACAACAATATGCCGTGTGTGTGTGTGTGTGTGTGTGTGTGTGTGTGTGTGTGTGTGTGTGTGTTGGGACACACACACTCTGCCATTGTGAAGTAAATAAGCAGATGATTCAATATAGCATCTTTAATAGGTGCAATATATAATATGATTATATTGTTCAGTTCTTAGTATATCGAAGTGGCTTTGAAAAGCTATACAGATAACTCAGTGAGGAAAAAATGTGAAAATCTCAAACCAGTCTGCAAACCATGTTGCTGAGTTTCAATAGTTGTTTGAAATCGGAAGGTTTCACCTACAATAAGGTAACAATAATGTGTAAATCTTAGACTGCATGTATGTGTGCATGTAGGCTATATATGTGTGTGTGTGTGTGTGTGTATATATATATATATATATATATATATATATATATATATATATACACACACACACACACACACACACACGCACACACATATTTATGTGTGTGCGTATACATACAAAGGCAGATAGAATACTTGACAACTTATTGAATAATAATGTAATGAAAGTCAGAATATGAATGCAAAATCTTGAAATGTCAAAATGTTGAAACTTCACTATGTTGATGTCAAAATACCCAATAACATTCTGTACTACAAATATTCAGAGCACCGGGAGGCAGCCAGTCAGACAGCAAAAGTCACTCACCTGTAAGTGAAACTCTGAAATGGACGCTAACCTCTGTGTGTGTGTGTGTGTGTGGGGGGGCAAGTCCAGTTCTTTATATATAGAGAGAATAAATTGTTTTGATATTTCAGCACATACCTCCCAACTGTCCCTGATTTTCAGGAGCGTCTCTGATTTTGAGTCATATTTTTGCTCTGACCCTCCTAATCCCTCCTCAGACTGATGACTTTTGGAGAAAGGGTGGTGAATTACCCTTAATAAATAGTGATAATAATTAGGGTTATAGACTTATTTTGCATCATAAAAATGTATACGGTCATACTCTCTTATTTTGTCAATATCTCAAGTTAATAGTATTAATACTTTAAAAGAGCCCCTGATTATTTCCGGATGTGTCGCTGATTCTCTTGAGATTTGTCCGTGCCTTGTCGAGAGCTATGATGGCAGGCAAGTAAAATTGATTGGTTGAGAGCTATGTTTCAGCATTTTGACATTTCATCATTGCACATTCAGTATTATTTCAGTTTGTTGCTTTTCAGTAACTTGACTGGAACCCGTCATGCGTGTGCACAGGTGTGTGTGTGTGTGTGTGTGGGGGGGGGGTTACTATGAAATTTAAAATACAGGAAAAGCTAAGATTTTCTTTCCCACTGGGGTTCTACAGTAGGCCATACCAAAACTAAATGCTCCTACAAATACATTTTGCAGAAACACCGTATGCTGCTCTGTTGTACTATCATGGTCAGTAAGGCTGCACCTTTCCCCAACCTTAACCACCACCGCCAGTGGTCAACTTTAACTTACCTGGGGAAAAAAAAGAGAAATGTTCTGTTTGCATATTGACTAAGTCTCTCCACGAACAACGAATATTTACAATCAAGGAAAGGTACTTGCAAGTGTCAAAATGTCAAGGGAATCACTAGGATAAACATGTGACGGTTCCCTATAATGTTATAAATGCAGCGTCTATCACATCATTTCTTGGGGTTTCAGTTAACCGAACAGTTCCTAAAGCTTTCTGTAACCGTCAGACTAATTTTGGACAAAGCACTTGAAAATAGCAACTGTGGCAAGGGTAATGTAAAAAATAACTAATCATCCAGTGACTGTATAGGCTTGAAAAGCACTGTTTTTGCTATTAGTTTCGGTAACTATAATTATTCTTTGCATATCACCAAACGTACACAAATATAGAAAGTGCTTATATTTGCCTTATGGTCCGGGGCGCGGCCAAAAAGTGTCTTGCATAGACCATTTATGTCTTAAACAAATGCTAGATGATAGCTAGCTAGATAAACGGAGAACGACATGTGTGTGTGTGTGTGTGTGTGTGTGTGTGTGCGTGCGCGCGCATGCCTGTATGTTCTAATTTTGGGGGAAGCATATCTGATTACAGATGGCACTTCCTAGTTAAGTGTGAACATAAGCAACAACAAGGAACGCAGACATCACGGACAGCACGCTATTTATGCTAGTTCTGATATTTTTGAAAGACATCAGAGTATTTCCTTAACAAAATAACAAGGCGGTGAAAAGAATAGACTGCTACCAGACCTTTCCATTACACCAGGGAGGGTTCAAACTCGAGAGGGATTGACACACAATAATAATTCTTACATTAATGAACTATGAGGGATGAATGAAAATAACTGTGGGCTGTATGGCTCAAACAATGTTTCGTAGTTGACTGTGACATGCCATGATCTGACCTCTTTAATTGAAACACGCTATAAATGTTATACAAGACTTATAATAGTGTAAAGTGTTCTTCAACGCAGCTGTCTGCGCAAATATAACTTTTTACTGCGAAGTAACTAGGTAAAATGCAACACATCTAAATTAATATGCACTCAGAATCATTGTTTTCCTTCTAAAAAAGTTTCCAGAAATTGTGTGTGTGTGTGTGTGTGTGTGTGTGTGTGTGTGTGTGTGTGTGTAGCCAGGGACGGGCAGTAGAACATACGCAAGTCCACAGACAAAGCAAAAGAGAGAAAAAGACAGAGCCGGCGAGAGCGAGGGAGAAAAGAATTCTAACAATTTCATAGGCATTAAATTAAATTTCAGAGAACAAAAACAATACCTTCAAGAAGCCTTATTTGACTTTCCCACGACTTATTCCAGAACTGGAAATGATTTGCAGTCACATCTCTGTTTGACAATGGAGCAATGTGTCAATAAAAGAAGGGGCGAACTCTCATCATTAGACCCTCTAATGCAAGAAGCTGTTGTGTATTAAATGAGCCATATGGAATTTATTATGCTTTATCAGCGCCTGATTGTAACTGTACAGTGATTTACTCAGTTTCCAGCCCGAGGACATCTGTCTTTTGTTAGCCAGCAGGGCACCCCGATGTTGATCGTCTCTTTGGTTATGACACTTGCGTTGGAAAATGCACTCTGGTATGGGGTGGCAAACACTTTTAATAGCTTTGCACTCACTTACTGAGGCAATGATTAGATTGGTGCAAGGTTATTGCAAATGAAATAGGAAATCAAATAACATTAGCCGCCCCCTCCCCCCACACACTCCTTTTAGGCAAAGGGAAATCAAACAACATGTTACCTTTAAATGGCCCTGTTTACTTAAGTACTAAGTGTGCTTTTATATATCTCAATTGATGGCTTATAGGCGGGAGCAATAAAAGGCATTGCTAACCTAATACTTTACTTGACTACCTAGTCTAAACAGATAAGGAGCAAATATATATCATATTACTTTATATTTTTTACTTGTTTCATTCGTCGTAAAAACTTAATTTATTAAGTTAGAAGAACTCACCGTCAAGCGCTTCCCCATACATTTTGGCTGTTATTGTTTTCGGTTCTCACATCCAGTCTAATATATTTCTAGATTTTCATTTAATACACGGAGGAAGTATTCTCCTCTCCTCTTTATGCTAAACTTTATTCATATTTTCTTTTTTCCATACTTTATCGCTCTTAGATTCGTGTTTGCTATATTCCTGTCGTGTTGTTCTAACTTTAATAAAATACCAGTGCTTGCTTCGTAAATTGGTGTCATAACATGCTTTGTTTGCTGTTTGAATTTACAGCATTCTTGGATTTAATACTATCCAAATGAAGCACGTTAAGTATCCTCAATATGACATTTGTAAAACCGGTAGCAACACAGAGCACCAAGCAAACAAAAAAAGTGACTGTTACACAGAAACAATCCAAATGTCATGAAGTGCTAGAATCGTATCTGATGTATAAAATACGTTGACTTACTTGTACTCTGGCTTCTGTCAGATCAAGACGCATGGCCAGCTCCTCTCTGAAAATAAAACAGACAAACAACTAAATAAACAGAAAACAATCAGCAAACAAAACACTAGTTAAATGTTGTGCTCATAAAACTTAAGTATCAAAGTCTGATGTCACATTCTCATAATGTATTTCATTAAGATGTTAATGCATTTTAGATGTCAAAAGTTGTGAAACTTCCTAGTGAACTATGACTTTTCTGTAGACTGCCCACACTTTAAAGCAATAAAAGTATCGATTTTGCTTTATTATTATCATCTAAACTGTGTAATACATATTTGCTGTTAGTAATATTATTCAGTCACATCAAGCTATTTTATTACATTATCACTGCCTTATAGGGCATTAAGAGGAAGGTATATTTTCTAATAAATATTAGCAGATGTTCCACCCTACCATAGCTGCCCAAATCAGGACTGTCCTACAAAAATCAGGGAGCGCGGTAATCCTGTGTTCCCTAATAACGGCAAGAGAGAATGGACATATGGAGTAATTTCTTGGGGAACACGGAACACTCAAATTTCTTCTTAACAGCTCCCAGTTCATGTATTATATTTGCATACATTATTTCTGAAGCAAAGCCGGCAATACACACCACAAACAATAAAGCAGAAAGTATATTTGTTGTATTCTGTAAACAAAATCACAATTAATCGACCACACTGGCAGGTTCATCTTACAATGCTTGTTTACCGGCTAAAGACCGATTAAAATATGAAACTGTTTTATCAAAATCAAATACGACTGCAGTATTCAACAGAGCATTGCATTTAAGATCAACATACCCGCTTGATAATATTCCGGAAGAACATTTTTAAAAGAGTGGAATAGTGGCTTCCAGGTTTCCAGAGACATTTTATGCAGACATATCAAGCGTTAAGGTATAAGCTATTAAACAGATGTCTTACTGTTTTTCTGAACTTCTGGACAATGCTGTTATACCCGTTGGAGTAAAACACAACCAACCAGACTTAGTAAACTTTCGTACTACTTTGCTATTCCCTCTACTGGATGTCATATAGCTTCCTTAATAGTCTATAGAAGCAATGTAAATGTTTCATAATTATAAATTATATCTGAAATTAATACCCACAAAAGTCTTCTAAAATCACACTAACCTTAAAAGTGCTTAACTGATACAAAATGGATATCTAAAATAGAGACATCTAATTGGTTAAAACATATCATGTGTCCACTTCTTAAACTCCTTAATACATAAATTCGATCAGGTCCTTAACCACAGTGAACAATTAAGCAAACTAGTCTGGCAACCAGAAATCAGTTCAGTCATCAAGAACACACAATTTGTTGTCAATACGGTGCCTTCCTTTACATTTAAGACGAATCTTCACTTCGGTCCAAACAGTAAAAAATAACCAAATAATAATTTAATCATAATTCAAGCAAAATATTCTGTCTGACTACAGGATTTTCCAATTTTAATTGCTTAATGGTTCTTTGACAGCAGTAAAACACTTTTTTAAACTTTACCTCATTACAGGAAACTATTTATTTTCCTGAAATTAATGCTGATAATCTCTCCAGCTGTAATAAATACTCTTTTTTCTGTATGGTTAAGAGAATGCTGGGACAGTTGTATTGTTGTAACTTGTATTCTAAATTAGGTTTTAGGATTATGCACCTGCGTTCTGGTAAAAGGTTTACGGTTAACAGGCCGTGGCTTCATGTGGGAAAAGTATACAATTTCTACTAGCACTGCTAACAATACAACTACCACTGATAATAATAAAAACAATACAGTATGTAGGACGGTGTGTGTGTGTGTGTGGCCTCTGCATAGCTGTAAACCTATTAATTCAAGAATCTCGGAAAAAGCCAAAAATGCTGAAAGCCAGTTACAACCCAGGGACATACATCTCAAACGTCCCGGCCTTCTGCAACATTTTGCAGTTAAAATAATGTCAAACATTAGAATTTCATACTTCTTATTGTTCAGAAAATTGACATAGATGCAAAACCTGTTGTTCTATTAATTTTTAAAGTGAATTAGAGAAATATTTACATTTTTTATGTTGGGCCTTTGCCTGGCGTTATTAAGAATTCTTGAGCAAAGAAGTTGAGAAGTATGCAATGGTCATCTTTACTTGTACGCATTATCTACTTCCAAGGCTGTTACAATAAATGTGATTGTATTAACAAGCATTTTGGACATAATAAAAAGGTCTCTAAATATATTTTATACTGCTTAGTGGGTTCACTCCTCCTTGTTTTGTTACAAAAATACATAATTTAAGAAAGACAGTGCAACACTTCAAGACGAAATGAGAAATATTTAGATAGACGTATTTATGCTAGAGTTATATTTTAGGGCAATGCAAACAAAATTAACATAATCAGTTTTGCAAGTTGATGGATGTTATAGTTACAATAGTCCATGGCTGAAAACTGTTATGCACTTTTTATTCTTCAGTATTGTAATGGTTCAGCATATGCTTTATAAAACATATCGATATAATATAGTTAGCTTGTAATATAGGTGCTCTCTTTCTTTTCCACTAATTGCTTACAAGAAAGTCCTTATAACCTTTTATTTTCATAACCAGCACGTTTATAGACATACATGGTTAGGTCAGACTAGAGTAGTATCACTATTGCAAAATACTTACTTTCTAACAGAATTGTCTTCACAAGACTGACCTAGTGCTGCCCTTCAATGAAATATATATCAATTTCATACAGCAAGACGTCTAACACCAAAATAATGCACTCTGTGGTGGGACCAGAGACAGACACATTCACTGAATTAATGCCAGCAGTGCAGAACTTGTTTAGAATTGTTTGGTTTTCACAAACCAAATAACTGTGGTAATACTTTTAAGCGAGCTGCAAATAGTAAACCACAGCCCACTCTGTTCCTTTGCTGTTGACTATTTGGCAAAATGCATATGATGTTTCCTATAGGCAGTTTTCCGTTACTGCATGACAGTTCTTTCCACTGTTTTGTATGTTTTTTTTTTCAGTTTTCAGAGCACATCCGATATAGTGAGAAGTTTTGTGTGTGTGTGTGTGTGTGTGTGTGTGTGTGTGAGAGAGAGAGAGACAATTCCTTACGCCTTCTGTTCACTTCTGCCTCTTTAGCACAATAAGTCATTTTATGCAACCATTAGCACCTTCTGAGGAGTGAGTTATGCCTTGATAACGACAAGGTGCAAAAGGCATTCGGCCTTCGCACACATAGGGTGTGCTTTTAAAACGGAACACAACTCGCACTTTCTCTTTGTTAGTGTTGACAAATATTCTTCTTATCCTCCTACAATGAGTTAGCAGAACTTTAACACAGCATTTTTTTACTTACCACTTTCTGTGATACTAGCTGCCAAGTTTGTCATGCAATACAGCAATTTTGTTTTTGCTTGCCATTTAACTTGTCAGTAGCTATCAGATTTGTCATTTCATGTTAGGTATACGAACACCTTTTAAAGAAAGGGTGGTTTTAACTACAGACTGTAGGTGAACGTGCTGTGTATTATTATCACTACAAAATATATCATCCAATGTGATGATTTTATAACGTTACACGACTTATATGCACATTGGTAGAAGTTTTATAACAGAGCGTACCGAACTTCTCAGGTCGTTATACGGATAAATCGTGGAATTATGAGTTTGAACACATTCAGCACAATTTTTCAAAAGCTAAATATTTATTGCAGTGCAAGATGATAATGCAAGTCATTCGAAAGCATTCAGATGTGCTCTGAAAACTGAAAAAAAACTTGTAGAAAATAAAAATAACTGCACCTTGGCATATTCACATTTACCTGTAGACATAGCAGATAGACACACACAAGTACTATTTTTCAGTGTTCTTTAAAATGCTGCTGAACTAAACGGAAATTGATGCCCCTGCATGTGTCATACCTGGTAAATACATCTGGGTAGTGCGTTTTCTGAAAAGCTCGCTCCAACTCCTCAAGTTGGTAACTGGTGAAAGTAGTCCTGTACCGCCTCTGTTTTCTCTTAAGCATCCCCTCCTCCGAATCGCTGCCAGCTGAAAGGCACACACTGTCCTCCCCATCCTTGCCATCTGTATCGGCCTGCAGCTCCTCGCCTCCTTTTGGGGAAAGATCGCTCTCCACACACAACTCTTCCTTTGCTTCTTCCTCTTCTTCTTCATCTTCCTCCTCTTCATATTTGAGAGAGTCAACATCCAGCCTTGCCTCGGTGACCAGCCCGGGACCCTTTTCTTCTCCAAGGACTCCTTGGGAGTAGGGTGCATTTTCTCTGTAAGATTTACTGCGACTAATGCTTACCGGAGGAGCCTGGATGATTTTCAAAGTATCACAGCATGTTGCATCGGAAGTCCTGTCTTTGTCCACCTTCTCCCCTGAGTCAGTAAATCCCCGTGTGGAATCCAAAAATTTGTTTCCAGGTCCATACAGTCGGCGTAGCTTAGGAGGTAAATGGAGTTCGCTATCAAAAGGAAGAATATCTTTCTGGGAACCTAGGAGGGAGTCACCACAGGAGAGAAAGGGATATAAATAATTTAGAAACGATTTTTTCCTACGGGCATGCATACAGTTATATAAAATAGTTAATACAGCAAAGTTTGACACCTGTCACTGGGAGGAAATCTTTCTAACGTTTCAATGTTTAAAACATTTCTATTATTTTACAGAATACATTGTCTGCAGCTGCAAACGCAGTTTTAATAAAAAATAAATAATAAAAAATACACAATACTGGGAATAGTAGTACATTAAAAATGTAAGTGGCAATTCCTAGGACAAATTTCATAATTCACAACTTCTCTGTCTGTTGTGTCCAACTACTTTTACATAAAGGTTTATTTCTGTGTTAATGGTGGAGTATATTTATCAGGCATGCAATAAAAGATAAAACAGTCTCCAATTCTATTGTTAGTGAAACATTTTTTAAAAAAAAGGAACATGCATATGCATCGAATACAGTAAAGGCAGCTACTGCTTTTACATATTGCTGCTACTATTATGATTTCAACTTCAACAGAAGAAATTGCTTTTTTAATCTATTTTTATATGAAACGATTGTTACCGGGAATAACTCGAAGAACATTTACATTAACATTACAAAATATCTGAAGCATTTTATTCAGTTGTTGAAAAAGTATAACCGTCCAAGAACACTTTTGCTCGTTAGTCTGCTAGAAGTGTTATACAGTTAGCCAACTGTCTGAGTCATTATTATATAAAATAATGACATGTGGGGGGATAGTTTACAGTAATCTCTCCGGGCCTCAGTGGGCAGAACAGCTGTTCATTCTATTACTGTATTAGCATCTCCTTGTGATTTGAAACGCATGAAACAGCTTTAATGTCTCCAATTTTGTAAAACCATTCCCGATTTTCAGTCAAACAATCCCACGCTGTCACGATTTAAATCACACTGTAAACTGTGCAAATGCATTGGTGACATGTTTAAGTTGTTATTAGGCAGCAGGCCTATGACCCAACTACCAGACCATACGTCCTATTTTGACATTAAAGCCTTACCTTCCACAGGCTTGCTCTGTTCAGTCCTGCTGGCCAAAGAAGGGATACTCTGTGCCCCTATCAATCTCATTTTACAGGGACTCCTCCTGCCCAGAATACTGTCTATGCAATACGAGGAGAGTAAAGTTGGAGATTTACTTTTACACTCATTTCGTTCTGAACTTTCATCTTGATACTGATTATTCATCTTTCTCCTTCCAATGTTCCCCTCAGTGTCTCTCTCACTCTCTGTCTCTCCCTGGTTCCGATTGCTTTTCTTTTCTTCCTTTTTTTTGCCACCAGCAAACCCACTAGCCCTCTTCCTGATCAGGACACTATTACCATGTGGATTGAACTGCAATTGCCTGGCTCTTGAGTCCTCTCTCAGCCACGTGCTGACAGCCCTCTGATTGGCTCACGGTAGAGTCAGAGGATCTTTATTCCACTTCTTGCTAACAAGAGGACAGAGCTCACAGCAAAACAGGACTGGATTACAGAACACAGGATTGTGTAGTAGACTCTTCTCTTTTCCCCACTGGCAGGAGGCAGACATGGATGGATAGAGCCTCTAACAGTTCTATGCCTGTGTGTATAATGCATTACTTTTCTTTCTTTCTTATGTTTTATTTTGGATGATGGTGGGGGTGGCTGGGTATTAAGAAATAAAGAAGATGTAATAATGTTTGCCACTATTAAATGAATAAAGCTGAGGGATTGTTTGAACTGGTGTGTGTGTGTGTGTGTGTGTGTGTGTGTGTGTGTGTGTGTGTATAGATTATTGCAAAGGAACATCACTGACTTGAGGACAGGATATTTTAAGCTATATTTCATAACACTAAAATTAAGCAAGATTAATATAACATTTGTAGCTGTAAAGCCTGCAGTGTCATAAGGAATACATGGCAAACACTAATTTACATTCCACTGTGCCTCTTCTATCACAAGATGGGACATTTTTGGTGCAAACTGGATCTTTTATATTTTTCTTATCCATCAGCTTATGTTGTGTGTGGCAGCAGCAGTTTATGGTAACCAGAGGCTCTACAATTACATAATGACCTGTTTTCTATAATTTTGTGGGGTCCCTTTTTCAAGTAGTGCTAATGTGTTGCAAATTCACTGTGGTCATTTTAGTCAGTGGATGACAAAAAATGAATCCTATTAATTTTTCTGAATGCATAACAAAAACAGAATATAGAATTTTACGGCTTTTGGCAGAAAAATATTTTCTCAAATTTGTCTTGATAATCTACCTGAGACTAGAGCATGGCATGCAAATGCTGTAAAATCACAGTGCAAAACAGACACATATCCCAGCAGAGACAACAGTCCTTTCGGATAGGTGATAACATGTAGTAAGTGATTAATTAATGTTATAGGATCACAGAAAGATAAGACAAACAAGCAGTAAAACAGACAAAACTAAGCATGGTAGCTGTCATTTCATATACGGCTGTATTAAGGAGTTGAGTCTGGGCAAAATATAATTTAGTGGATGTCTGCAATAGAGAACAGAAGTCAGGGAATAAGCATAGATGCCAAAGTAAGTCATTTTCTATTTGAGAAGTTAAAGAGAAAAGGAATTAAAGGTCTTCAAGAAGAATTTCAGGGAGGTAGGAAAGAGATTGTGCTGGTAACGTGCGAAAGGAAAAGGGAGGCCTGCACTGAAATTTTGATGGTGTGTGTGTGTGTGTGTGTGTGTGTGTGTGTGTGTGTGTGTGTATTAATTTTTGAAGACAGTGACAGTAAGTAATGCACCCATACCAAACTATACATAACCACCATCTTCTGGAATGGAATGTTAGTTACACTAGTGCAGAAAATGTAGAATTTAATCCAGTTCAAGCATCTTGAACATCAAAATACATCATTTTTGTCTCAGAAACATGGAAATATAGATTCTGATGACAGATAAAGACCACTTGGCCATCTACTTAGTGAGTTTATCTACCTTCTAAATAAGCTCTATAGACTATTCATCAAGAGATTGTTTTTTTTTTACTTTAATGCAATATAGCATTACCTTATGTCTTTTCAACATGTTCTTGAATTCTGTAACTGTTTTTGATATTGCCACCTCTTCGGGAAAGTTGTTGCAGTCATATGAGGAATCAGAATTAAGTATCAAGTGACAAAGTGTCAATACATATACTACCGCAACTAAGTTGTTTTGCAGGCCCCTGCACCTTCTGATATGTGTATGTGTGTGTGTGTGTGTGTGATTGTTCTCACTCTCATACACTCTTAGCATAGCTACACTGAGGCAGCTGAACATCAGAGAAAAGGGAAAAACTTTTCCACAGAAAGCTACATTTCCCTCTACTCTGAATTGGTGAGAACTTGAAACGTCATTTAGAGTCAGGAGGCATGGGGGCAAAGTCCTCACATAGAGGAGGCACCCCCATACAAAAACAGTTAGAGTAATTTTTAATGTCAGTGATGAGATCATTGTTCGCAATTGCAGGCTAAGTTTACTGTAGTAGTCTTGTTAAGGCGAGCTTTTCAGAAGAGGGATTCCACTATGGAGTTTACAGAAGAAGAATTCTACTATGAATAATCACATCTTATTTAATTGGCATGAGTATTTCACCTCAAACATCTAAAACCTTGGGAGGTCAATTGGGGCACTCTGAATGTCAAATAACACAAACAAATTGCTCCTGCACCCAAACAACATAGCGACAAGTCATCATACTCTCAAACTATCTCTCTCTCGCTCTCTCTCTCTCTCTCTCTCTCACTGTCTATGTGTGTATATACAACTTTGAGATCACACAAGTTTGTAGCAGAGGGGAAAATGCAGCACTCTCCTTCATAACAGGATTTCAGCAGTCTTTTCAGGTTGACCAACTACATGGAGATAAGCAGCATGGTTACCCAGAAGAATTAATTTAACGTTATGTTTCCAGGATCCATTACCCTTTCTGTAAAGCAAATACATAAATAAATAATTAAACAACTAAATAAATACATGCATTAAATTAAGTAAATAAATATATTTTGTCCTCTTTTTCTGATACTACCATCTATTTTTTATTAGTGTAAGCAGATTACTATGAAGGGTTAAAAAGTTTCTGTTATAGTCCACATCTGACTTCTTCATTTTCTTTAGGACTGCACTTATTAAACTATTGTTGTCTTTTATTATATGGTTTCTGATAAAAAGTGCAGTTTATTTCCTTAGTCTTTACTGTTTCTATCTTGTTAATGTCCTTTTATGACTGAAGTATCCAGGACTGCATAAACACTCCAGATGGGGTTTTGCCAGCTGTCTCTAAAAGGATAATAACATTTTATTTTCTACTGGTGATTCCTTTCCCATACCAGCACTTCAGTTGCCTCCTTTCCTTTTTTTCTCATACTTCTTCCTTAATTTTAGTTCACCTCAGATGAGTACCTACAATTTCAAATACTATTGTTGCTATTGTCGTCTCCCTATTTGTGACCTCCTTTTGCAGACTATTCTTTTTCAAGTGCTTCATTTTGCAGTTTTGCACTGATTTTAAGCTGCCATTACTCAGGCTATTTCTAAGATGTTGTAAGTCCTTTTCCATCCTTTTGATACCTTCTTGGATTCTTCCCTGTTGCATAACATTGTGACATTGACAAAAATACATACTTTCACTTCCAGCCTTTTTCAATATAACTTATACTGACATTGAAATGGAGTGCCCCAGTAATGAACTTGTTGTACCCCATTAGTAACCATCCAGTTATCTACTTGGATTTCATTTAATATTAACCTCTATGCCATTTTGAATAGCCATTATTGCACTCACACTACTACCTTATGGCTCACTTCATGCTATTTACTTTTTCTCTAAAATTTTGTATTATATCAGATGTTTTGCTGAAGCTTAATTAGGTCAGATCTTTGAGGTTTGCTACCACTGTCTTCAAGTCAAAGATCTCAACTAGAATCCACGTGCAATGAAGATAAAGTAAAATTTGAAGCATAAACCTACAAATAGCACTCTAAACAAATGCTAAATGATTTCATATTGACAAACTAGGGTTATTGTTCAGCTGTTGTTTGCATGTTTTGCTAATGCAAACCTCCTGAACCTTTGCCCTTTCTTGGCATCTTCCTGCCTAGCACTATACATCTTTCCATACAAGCTTACTAAGCCCAACAAATCTAAATGTGGAATACTCTTAGATCCCTGGAATGTTTTTTTTTACTTTCCCCAGTGTAATCAGTGCCCCATTTTAGAGCATGATTCATCTGCAAGTGTTTCAATAATACCAGCTGATTGTTCCCCATCCTTTTTTGCCCTAGGTTCTTGTCAGGTGATGCAAATGAAATATCTTTGTAAAGTCTATGTAAATGATATTGTCTTATTATAGTACCTCTGTGGGTTTTAATTGGTGTTAGATACTGGTGATTTTGTGTGTGTGTGTGTGTGTGTGTGTGTGTGTGTGTGTGTGTGTGTGTGTGTATAATTCTAATGTGTATAATATGGTTTTGTGTATCATGAATAGTTTTGTTTTATTTATTTCTGTTGTTAAAAAAAGCATACATATGAGGTTCCTTTATTTAAGTATCCGTGTGTCTTGTATTTCCTTCAGACTGTAACCTTGGCCACAGTGAATCATTTTACTCATCCAGTTAAGTAAAAATTAATAAAAATAATTGAATAAATAAATTACAGAGGAAACCTTGACAGTAAAGTGAAAATGCACATTGGTAGAAGAGTTAAAACATAAACAGATTATGTTCCAAATGAGATCACAAATTAAAAGGACTGAGGCTCAGAATAAGAAATCTGTCAATATCTTGCAGCTTCTTAGATTATTAAATGGCTTTGAAATTTGTTTTATTTTTGTTGCAAGGATATCTTTACTCTTATTATTCTTTCATTATTAGTGTTAATGGGTGAACATTGTTTGTTTGTTTGCTGCCTTTGCTTACGTGGCCAAGGTTGTGGCTGAGTAGGGTCTCTAGACCAGTTAAAAAATGTTAAATAAAGAAGTAAAGAGTTATTTAGTTCAGAATGACAATTACATGCATTCGTATATGTTCTTGAGTACCTATAGAAGCACACATATATGCAGCATACTAAAATGGTGATGGGTGTCTACACTCTGGGCTTCTGTTTGGCCTTCCTTCCCATAGATCTGTAACTGCCAGGCCTGCCACTAATCAACAAGCATACCATCTCAAAGGACTATGTAGCACATTAAGTAAAACAACGTAGGCCCCTTCTTTTCTGGTTTATTGTCCTTGTAGGAAGAAATACCCAGGAGCAGTAGAAAATTCCCCATGCAATTTTTCTGAAATTTTCATCTTGCTCTCAACAGAAATCTGTTACTTTTTATGAAAACTGTTAACATTATTCACATATTGAAGTAAAACTAATGAAGAATGGCAATAGTTTAACAAAATGTTGCAGTGTATGGTAAGGAAAGAAGCCACAGTAAGTTATTTATAAAGTGAATTATTCTTAGTCTGGTTTTCTGTCTCTTTGCAAGTTCTTGATCTAATGAACCATGAGTTAAAACCACCAGTCAAAATTTTTTTACCTGACAAAGAGAATGGAATATATGTAAGAAGATATGAAAACATACCCATACACTTTGCCAAGACAGTGACCCCCCCCCAAAAAAATCTATTTACCTCTCAACCTCTTAGTACAAGAAAACTGGACAACGCCTGAAAAAATGGGCGGGGGGGGGGGCAAAAAATAGGGACATATTTTAAATATTGCTCTTATAAAGTTAGAAAATTGTTAAAGTAACAGGGTTTGTGTTAACATACATTTTTCTGAGGGATTTGAAGTCTGAAACTCAAATGTATGTCATTATTTGGTGTCTTCAGTCCTAAGATCATGCCAGTGATTTGCCAGAAAGCCACAAATTTTATGAAGATCAGACCAAAACTATGAGGCAAAAATCTGGACATTCTGTGAAAATATGGGCAGTTGAGAGGTATGCGTGGTGGGAATTTAGATGAGTTGACTGTTTTCAACAAAGGAAGGAGCTGAATTCAGTGATTGTATGAACGTTTAAGTGACTTAATGGCATGGTCATAAAACATGAAAAAGGATACATTAACAACTTTAGTAGTGACCATTTTCATGAAGATTGTGCTCTTATCACATTTTTATTAATTGATGTTTGCATTTAAAGGATTTTGGAATAAAATTGTTTTGTTAAGTTTATTGCTGGGGCTGGGGAAGGGCAACAGTTCAGTAACTGATTTATAAATTAATTTTTTCAGCAAACATACACAGATAGTTAGGTTTTCACTGTAATCTCTTCAAGATTGAGTACTTGAATAAAATTTTAATATGTATGCATTGCAAAGCTGGTGGTGTTTAGAGTTCTTCAAGATGTACTGCTATGTAAAGGTTAGGCTGTTAAGAAAAACTCTGACTGTAAGCATCTACAAATGGCAGCACATTTGTAACCTATGTGATTAATACAAGTTGTCAGCACAGTGTATCAGCAGGGCAGTGGAGGGTAAGGGGAGCAGCCTTCCAATGATGGCAATTGTCTGATTGCAGAGCAGCAGGTGTTTTAGTCTTTTATGCACCTCCCCACTCCACCAGGAGTGAGGCAAGCAATGGGCATGGTGATCATGGAGATACGTGTGTACCCTGTTCACCATCTAACCCATATTTGCTGTCTTGCTGCATGCCCATCTTTATGCTTGCTTGGTTAGGTGACATTCTGTCAATTTCCAGGTATTGCCTAAATAAATTTTCTTAGAGCAGATGTCTTCCCGTCCAGTGCTCATCTGAGTTAATTTTTGAACTTTTATCACTGGCATTAAAGAAAAGCTCATGGTTGTTCCAGTTATATTCTGACTGCTAGACATGTTCTGATTAGGGCAATGAAAGACAGAACATCCATGAAACAGATCCTTTTAGCTATCAGGAAACTTACTGGGAATAGTGTAAATGAAGCAGAAGATAGATGAAAGGACACTAATTAAGGGGATTGTTTAAGAAGATATGAAGAAATATTACCTAATGGAAAGAAAGACAGACTGATATAGCCATGGAACACATTGCCAGAGGGATGATAGATTGTTGCTTGTTGGAATGGTTAAGAAGTGCATCAGGCAAGTGGTCAAAGCAGAAAATAAGCAGAAGGGAAAGGACAGATGCATAAAAGTTATACACAGGACTCGAACGGACTTATCTTTACAAATAATTTATTTTCATCAGTATAGTTTGTATGTTTTTCTCAGAAGTAATAATATTTTGCATACATCATCACTTAGGTCATATAACAGCATTTGAGAGACATTCTCATGGGCAAAAATACATCTACAAACTGAGAGAGCTGTTTATGCAATCAAACACTGTGTATTGCTTTTCTATAAACTGAGTATATGAGATTTATAATTGGTATAAATGAGTTACTCCAGTATAGTACTACTTTGTAAAGAGTTATTGCATTGAATTAAATCAATACACTAAGTGTAAGGATTTATGAATCCCCCATTAACAGTCTTGCAACACTCTGCAAATTCAGAAGTTCAAATGATTAGGCAATGTGACTTTTAGGGTTTGGATGTTAATCAGTTTAGTGTAACCTGTTTGCTCTTGCTGCAACCCACACAATATCATTAAAGACCTGCAATGTGACAGAAAGCTAGAAACCAGTCATTATCTTCCTCTTAGGCACTTCATTGGCTTTGTGCTTGTTTACATTTTGATTCGTACATATCAATGCTCTGTAGCTATTTATGCTTACCAAACTGGACTCACAGAGCAGAGTGCTTTAAAAAGTTTATCTTTCCTATTCTCCTATCTGCCTGCTTATTTGCTTACATTTTTAGCCTACCTTTTCAACAGCAGTGTTTTAATTTATGAAATCCCGTTTTGCTATTCCATATATTTATTTCATATCAAACAAAATTAGAAAAAAATCAAGTCAGATAATAAAACTAATTCAATTAAAACACTCCCATTGTTACACATTTTTTATCTGACTCATCAGAATTTTTTTTTATCACTGGCATTTGTGAGTTGGTTTTCCATTTCATCTTGTATAATATGGCCATGCATCCTTCCTACTATCTACCCATCCACATTTTACATAGACACTGAGTACAAAAAGTAAAATATCATCTTTAACATAAATATTTTCATTTTTCACTGATAAACCCATATATCACATTTCTAAAGTTAACTTGCAATGTCAGTGGCACAGCAGGTAGAACATCTGCCTTGAGTGCAGAAGTCATGGGTTCTACTCCTACACCAGACTGATCAATTGTTGACAGTGAATACAGTATAAGGTGGATGCTACACACCTGAGTGTGCTGCCCTTTGGATAAGACATTGAGGCCCAGCCTCCTTCAGCTTATCATAGTTCATGTGGAAGCAATGGCTCCCACAGCACCTATTAAAAAGAGCAGTGATCCTTTACTTACACAGACAAAATAACTCTGATTTACAAAAAGTTTATAAATGTACAAATATATAGATATGAACTCTTATTTATAACACATTTACATATTTTCAAATATTTACAAATGTACAAATATATAGATACTCAAATATATTTACACATATTCGTAATTTTCCTAACAATCATACTAAAGTTTCATCCCTATTAGACCCCCACTCCTTTTTCCATAACCTCCATCTGATTTGACTTAATATTGTTGCTAAAATCCATTTATCATTAAACATAATATCATTTATTCTTTCATTCCATATGACCCATATGACATAAAATAACTTTTTATCTATTCTTTTAACATATTATTTACTTCTATTATCTCTTTTAAATTATATCCATGCTTATTTTATCCACTTCTTTTATATCATCAAAAAATCTATTCAGTAATTTCATCTTCTTGACAATGTAGACATATTCTATCACTTTTCTTTTCATAAGGCATATTTCATTTTACTGGTAATTATTCTATTACTGGTCTCCACAAAAAATATTGACATTCTACTTTCTTATTACAACATTTGTGTCTTATTTTTTATAGCTTTAATTTTTCATTTGTTAGATTTCCCCATGGTTTTATATAGGAATGTTTCATCATTATATTCATATAGTATATTTTTCTTTTTTATATATCATCAAGTTTTATTTTCCACAAAAATATTTTTTTCTTGGCAACATTTTATTTCTTCATTTATACACTCTTTTGTCTTTTACTCTTTTTTACCATACCCAAAACTTTATCATACTTATATTATATTTATACAGTTTTACTGCTAATCTGTCATATTTTTCATTTATGTACTTTAACACTTTGTACAAATGTAATGAAGCAGCATATACCACTGGGTAATTAATCATAAATCTCCTTCCTCTTTATTTACATACAAAACTCTTATTTTTACCGTGTTTAAAGTAGAACCCCATATAAATGAATAAAAAATATCTGCAATAATTCCTTTTCAAATACTGTTGGCAACATAAACACACTTGCTAAGTATGTTGTTTTTCACATCAGTACTGAATTTATCAAATAAGCCCTTTTTCTGAATGATAATTTATATGTTCTCCAAAGAAGACAGGTTTGTTTTATTTCTTCTATTGTTTTTCCAATTGAATTCTACTTATATCTTTATTCCCAAATTTTATACCTAAAACAGAAATTTAATTCTTTGTGAAACGTATACCCATATCATTACTACTTCACCTAAACATTTACTTTTCTCCTTATTTAAAGCCATCCCTAACACCTCTAGACACTCACTTGTGCAAATTATTACTTCTGTTGTCCATTTTTTAATTATGATAATATCATCTGCATTTGTTAACAGGACTGGACTGGAATTCTTAACCCTTCAGGTGTTATATTCCCTACCTCCTTCATTTCATAATTTATTTTACATACTATCGCACTCATAATTAATGCAAAAAGTACACAACTCATTAGGCATCCCTGTCTTACACAACTCTTTATATGCACCTCTTGGCTTACCAGCCATTTACAATAATTTTTACTTTATTATTACTATATGTTGACATACACAATTTCCTAATTTTCATTATCACCCATAATATTCCATGTCCAGTTGTATCAGATGCCTTATTAAGGTCTCCCATCATGATTTTGACTTCTTCTTTTCTATTCATAATGTCATCCACAAATTCTCCATCATTAATAATTCTTGACAACTCTCCCCCTTTATACTATATATGCTATCTTCCATAATATTTTCCATTGCAGTTTCAAATCTCATTTGTATTATTTTCATAAAGATCTTATAATCATTATTATTCAGTACTATAAGTCTCAAGTTTTTAATTGTTTTCTGTCTTCATTGTTCCATATGATTTTAAGTGTTCCCCTACATAATTCTTTATACATAAAACCTTAATTTAACCATTCATTCAAAATCTTTAAATATATATATATTTTTGCCAATTCCTTATTTTATTTATACATTTCACACCCTATTCCATCTGGTCCTGCAGCTGAATCTATATTTACTTGTCCTAATACTTCAGCTAGCTCACGTGAAGAAATAACATTTCTTATACATATTGTACTACATCATTTAAACTATTTTAATGTGTTCTTTCTATTTCTTCTTTTACATTTTTTAAATTTCTCTCATTACACTACCGTCTTCCTTTACTAATCTGCTTAAGTAACTTGATACTCCTTTTCTTTTTCTTGTAAAAATATCATCGCTTAAATAGCAGTTCTTGTATTTTTTTCTTGATTTCTTTCTTATGATTCTTTTTCTTTGTTAAAGTACTTTCTATCATTATATCCTAAATCTTCCAATGAATTTTTATATTTTCTATTATATTTTTCTTTCTCTACTTTTCTCACATCACATTACCATGGTAAAAATATATATATTTGTATATTTTCCCTTGAGTGGGCAGCCACAATGGTACAGTGGTTAGCATTGCCACCTCACAGCAAGAAGTTCTCTGGTTCGATCCTTGGCTGGGGTGCCTTCTGTGCGGAGTCTGCATGTCCTCCCTGTGGTCACGTGGGTTTCCTCCGGGTGCTCTGGTTTCCTCCCACATCCCAAAGACATGCTGTAGGTGGATTGGACACTCTAAATTGGCCCTAGGTGTGAGTGTGTGTGTGCCTTCTGTGGAAGGTTGGGTGCCGGGCTGGCAACTCGACACCATAAAACTCCACTGCCAATCATGAGTGGACAAGGTGATCCACTGTGGCAACCCCTAACTGGGAAAAGCCAAAAGAAGAAGAAGATTTTCCCTTGAGTATCATCCACCATTCAGCTCATTGTCCTCAAAATAATGCAATCTTTAATAACTGTATTACTAATCTCTTTCGTTCTTCATTCCATCCTTTCTCATTTATCTTTTTTATTCCTTTGCCTAGTTTTATATACTTCTTGTTTTCCTTTATTTCTATCCGTATTGCAAGATGATCAGAAACTTTTGTTCGATCAACTCCACTTCTCCTATAACCAAACTTTCTGAAACTATAAAATAATCTATTTTAGTTCTATGCATACCCCTTTTGTGAGTCCACAACATTTTGTCCCAAAGTTCTAATTTACCACATCTTATAACTTCTAACATTTTTCTTATATCATTTCCTTACTTTTTACTCTTGCCTCTTAAATCACAAAGTCTCCTGTTGTTATAATATTCAGATTTATCATTACATAGTCTAAAGCTTTTCCTTTCTTTACAATTCACATAAGCATATAATGTTATAATTCTATATACTTGTTTTTTTCCATTTGTAATCTACAATGGTTACTCGTCCATTTTTTTTTACAAAAGTTACATCTAATATCTATAGTGTGTTTCTACAGAATATGGCTATGCCAGAACATCTCTGATTATTTTTCCTCCCCATACTTTCTCTGTTTGTAATCTTTCTTCAGTTGCTAAAAATCTTGTGTCTTCTAATATAAATACATACACATCACATGTATTACACCACTTCAAAAATTCATATTATTATTACTATAGTCTCAATACTATTCACATTTACAGAAAGCACTATAAAGTTTTCATTTTCCCTTTGATTCATGCTTTCATAGCTAATTAGTAGGCCAGTAGCCTTAAAGGGCCATTCTAAGCCTAGCCAATTTCCTTCCCAAAGGTGAAAATCAAACAGGTGAGAATCAGACACTGTATTTTGTGTCTGTGAGTCAAATATACTTTAGCCATTATACCAACCCCAACCATTAGCTGTATATATATTTTTCATCCACTTCCTTTCTTTTCTTGTACTTGACCATTTAACATTTCTTTTTTTGTCTTTTACAATTTTATCCTTTTACCAATATAACTCTTTTTTATTTTAGTATCTCCCAATTTATGTCTTCATCTCTTATTTTAGAGCCTTCTTCTATGTCCTCTTTATTAATTTTTATATCATTTTTCTTCTATTTCTATAACTTCTAAATGTTCTTCTCTTTGTACTTTTTCTTCTTTTTCTTTCCCTTTTTCTTCACTCTTATTTTCATTTTTACAATCCACCCATAAATGTCCAATTTTGTTACATTTATAACATTTCACTTCACATTTTTTGCATCATATCCTATTTCCCCACAATTATAACATTTACTTTTATCTCAGTTGCTTATCAAATGTTATTCTTTTCCAGAAAAAAAACTATATATTTTGGGTTGTCCCCAGTATTTTACAACGCCCATACTCCCCTCCACATTTATCATGCTTGGTTTATGTAGAATTTTTTCTCTTTCTATTTTTAACACAATACTGCAATCCCATCCTCCAGTCCCAACCCCCCCTTTATCATACTTTTGTACATAACGTTTTCAAATGTCTTTTCAGTCTCTCTTTTTTCATCTGTTCAAAATTGTACATGAATTTTATTTTTTGTTTCCTTGTTAAATGTTTTTATTAAACAAAGATCCCATGGGTTACAGTCTTTCTTTTTTCATATTCTCCAAGAAAATTTTCCATTGAAAAAACAGTCTCAAATATAATGTCACAAAACGTCTCCTTGTTAAGAATAAATGCTCTTAGCTCATGTGCTTTTATACTCAAAAGAGTTATTAAATTGTCCTACACTTCATATCTGTCCATTCGTTTGTCTTATTTACTTTGAATCCTTACTCCATTCTTACATTTTTCCGTTTCTTCTGCCTTTTCTTTTCTGCTATTCTCCTTTTGCCATATTGTACTTTCTTTGCATATGTTTCCATCTCAACACTATTCTTCAGGATTGCCTTTGCATCTTCCTTTTGCATTTTCTCCATAATGTTCCCCCAGGAAATGTCTCCTTCATTTTCTGGCTCAATCTGCATCATCATTTTTAAGTGAATCATCCCACAACCCTCCTAACTGTGTTGTAATTATACAGTCATCATTTGCTGACTTCATCAAACAGATTTCTTTGAAACATCTTCTCAGAACCCTGCATGCATTTTGCAGTCTGGATATTGGCTTTCTCCTCCATTTCCCTCATCACTCCATCATCTCATTCCCTCTCCACCTGCCTCTTTGTTTCTCCAGACCACCTCTGCACCTGGAATGGAAACAGGAAGTGCTCATGCAAAATGGTTCTCACTCTCATCAATGATGAGTAGGTGAAATTTCTTGATGCCCATCTGAAATTTCTCGTGGTAGTGTAAATGCCACCTCAGATCTCCCCAGGAAAAAAAAGCTACTAGCCTAGTGGGAATAATCTACTCAAAAAAGACAGTTTTAAACTAAAATTACCCCATGCACCCCCCAACCTTACATTTGAAAACACACTCTAAGGTTTCTTCTTCAACTAGCCAGACACATCTATTCCCTTTCTCATATATCATTTATGATTTAACTGGAAGTTTTTGGAAATTAATTATCAGGTCAAATCTGCACAAGGTAGTAACTTTCCATTTTTGTCTTCTATTTTAATAGATAGCCTGCCCTGGTATCAACTAATATTTTAATAACATCATTTTATTCCATTCACTTCTGTTTTTTACCATGTCATTATGTAACAGTTTTGATATCTTTATTTTCATAAAACTTCCTTTTATATTACTATCAATATTAGCCATACTCTTTATTTTCCAAGATTCCCATAAGACTTTATACACATTAAAACTATGCTTAGTAATACATCTTTCCTTATCAATAGCCATATGAAGTACACAATGTAAAAGCAATGAACAAAAATATACTGCTGGGTACATCGTATCTGTACCATGTCATTTTTTCCATTCAGTATAATTTTCCTCATTGGATTTAATCTGGATAACCAAATAAAGCCAAACATATCTGCATTCATTTGTATCCTAGAATTTTATGCACCATGTATATTCCAGCAAAATGTGATCCCATTCCTACTATGGTAGATCAAACCAAACATGCTTTTTTGAAAATTAATTAGGATTCTGCATCCCAGATCTTAACCAAAGTTCTCAGATGAACTAAAATAATTTCTACTTCTGAACAAAACTGCCACTTCCACCAAAACAGTTATTTTTGTCATTTTTTGGGGGACCTCTTAGTGCAAAAATCTGGACAAAGCCTGACAAAATGGGAGGAAAAGCCCCAAAATAGGGACATATTTTAAATATTGTTCTTATAAACTTAGAAAGTTGCTAGAGTAACAGGATTTGTTTTAACATACATTTTGTGAAGGATTTGAAGTCTAAAACTCAAGTGTTTGCATTATTTAGTGACTTTAATCCTCAGACTATCCCAGTGATTTGACAGAAAACCACAAATTATATGAGGAACAGACCAAACATATGAGCCAAAAATCTGGTCACTTTGCAAAAATCTGGACAGGTGAGAGGTATAAGAAGGAAAGATAAAGACAGGGAAAATAGGAGAAGGCCATCACAGCAGGTATACCAACAGTACACATATATCACAAAACATGACAGACAAAGGCTGGAACCCCCCCCCCAGTAAGAATAGGTAAGTTACACAGGTGGCACACTGCAAAATATCGGCAATGGAAAGTTGTCAAACATGGTGGGGATGCATACCAGCTATGGTGAAATGCAGAAAAAACATATCTACCTATGCACTATCAAGTTATGACTTATTGAAAACTATGTGTCAGTAATACCTAGATATGTATGACCAGTGGTAGAGGTGTGTTGTAGTGTAATGAATAAGGATCACAGTATGCATTAGATAAATAAACATAAATCCAAGTAGTCTGTCAGCAGTGCAAGTGTAAGCCAAGCAACATCACAGATGAGCAAACACAGATCTAAGCATGCTAAATAAGTTCAGCAGAGGACAGAACTAAACCTCTGATCATGCATGTGAAAGGCAAACAATCAAGCACAGTGCTAAACAGTACTACTGCAGCAAAGCAGCAAAATGGCTGCTAAATACAGAAGTAGGTGTACACAACCCAAACAAACGTGCAATGGAATGCATATATGTGACACATACGCCATGTTAAAGGCAACACACAGGTGTTGGTGTATGATTTTCAATGGCCTAAATGGAATGTACATGTAAGCAATGTCAACTGACACACACACACACACACACACACACACACACACACACACACGCACGCACGCACGCACACACACACACTCCAATGACATGTAAGAATATTTGCAAAAATCTAACACTACAGTTTTAAATAGGTCTATGTCACTTCGTCGAATTACAAATCAGCGAATGCCTATTCGTTGAATACCTATTCATCGAAGCTACTAATCATTGAACTGAGTTTTCAGCAAAATTTTTCCTAGGACAAACCAACAATAGTCCACCTTAGTGACTATGAACAAAAGCATAAAAGTTGACACCTACCCAGGTGGGGGGGGGGGGCTATGCCTCCCCCAACTAAATATACCAACTCCGAGATCACACTACAGTGGGGAAAAGGGCAAATTCCAGATGGTGGCCATCCATTGGTTTGTCCTAGGAAACTTTCTGCTGGAAACTCAGTTCGATGATTACTAGATTCTATGAATAGGTGTTCAACGAATAGGAGTTCGCTGATTTGTGATTCAATGAAGTGATATAGACTGCTTAAAATATATATATATCAGGTTGTTCACATGAATTTCAACAATGTACATTAGTTAACACACAGGTTTAATGAGAACAAGTATGTATTGCAAGCAGTAGCCAGCAACTTGTGTGCTGATGTCCTGCATCAGTAAAATGGCCATACATTTGGCACATGTTCACCATGTCAACAATGGTCAATAACTGCAACAAAGACAAACATATCTGCAAAATATAATACAGAAATATGAAGGTGGAATTGAGGTGGACAACCTGGCCCACAACAGGGAAAAACAGGACAATAAGTTAAGTTTACAAATTGTCAAAGCCCACCCAAAATGGGTCTACTTCATATGACTGAAATTTCATTTGACTGAATTTCATTTGACCGAGACCATAATACGGAATTTTCAAAATACTGAAAACTCATTTGACTGAATCTCATTATACTGAATTGTCATCCATAGACATGATGTGGGTTTCCCCTTCTCCTGTGACTTGCTTGTGATACTGTTTGTCAGAATACCGATAGCCATGTAGAAAGTAGTGTTGTATGTAGTGTTTCTAGATGTGGATATGTCTGTTTACATTTTTATGGGAAGAATCTCAAGTAATATTCCAGATGTTTTGTGCATTCCCAGCAGTAGTGGCATTGTGTAGACTACTGTAAGGTAAGTAAAAGGTATATGCCCTTTTCCCCACTGTAGTGCTATCCTAGAGTTAGTATATACAGTATAGTTAGGGGAGGCAAAGCCCCCCACCTAGTTTGGTTTTATATTGTGTGGTTTCTGTTAAGAGGGTACATAAGTAGCTTTTAAGTTCTGGAAAGAGTTAGTCATTGGTATTGTAAGTGTGCATGTCTATGGTTTACAAGTTAGTATTTTGAAATTTAGCATTGAAGGTTTCAGTATTATGAGTTTCAGCCAAGTGAGTTTTCAGTATTTTGAAAATTAGGTATTTTGGTCTCGGTCAAATGAAAGTCAGCCAAATGCAATTTCAGTCATGTGAAGTAGACTCCCAAAATACATTTAAGCAAATGACAAATGTATGCCACATGGGCAGAATGATTGCTGATGTCCACAGAAATGGGCATGTATAAATCACACATATGCAGTAGTGTGCAATCATGTAACATCAACAGGCATAGGTAAGCAAGCAAAGAATTTCAATCACATTACACATATCCTGTCATGCCAATGTTGAAAAAACAAACATAGGTGTATGAAAAGCACTCTGCTCATTGCTGAGCAGAGGACACTCCCGTGAGCATTATTACAGCACATCAGCTTTAGGTTAGTGAATGCTCACATGTCAAAGGTACACTGGTGTTTCAGCATGGATTGGACTATGTGCAGAGATGTGCAATCATCAGTTGCTGTGTATAAATATTGCCAGAAAGTGTTAACTTATGTGAATGAGGAGCAGATGTGGAGATGTAACACAGAGCAAACACAGCGTAATGCACTGTTACTAAATAGATTATCCTTACCACGGTGTATACATTGTCATTCAATGCAGTAAGAAAAGGAGAACTGCCCATAGGTATGACATACCTGTGTAAGATCCCACATGGAATCAGCATTGCCAATACATGGCACACAATACCACATCATGATACATCACAACTGTCATCCAAAACACATGGAAATGACATATCATTCTGTTGCATATACATGATATGGCAATACACAAATCTGAATCATACTCCAGTGGTAGTGCTAGACAATGGACAATATCTGTTTTCTGTTAGTTTACCTCAGTAAAACACATGTTTACAGGCTAATTGTTGCAGTACTAGCTGCAGGTTAACTCCCACAATGCATGGACAATTGAATGTGTTGGGGGGTATAATGTGTTAATGGGTGTTATGCACACATATGATCTTCTGGGCTATCACCTCTAATGAGTCACATATTGTCTGTGCCATATCCTGGAAGAAGTTCCCCAACATGTCCCTCATCTGTGTTTGAAACACATCTGTCACAACTTCTCAGATATTGTCCCGACAATCGTTTCTGTTGCGGTCCTGCCACCATCTCTTCTGGGGTGCAGCAGACATGATGGCATGGGCAGATCCAGATCCAGCTTGTCATCATCATCATCATCATCAGAGAACTCTGGCAGTGTCCTGGCATATGCTCCTCATCTGAGTCTGACTGGCAATCATTCATGGGTCCCATGTTCTGTGAAGATGAATCTCAAAACACAACAGAAATGAAAAGCAAATGTCTCTCATGCCACACATTCCTATGAAGATCATAGTTGACTTGAAAATGAAACTGATGTGCACATCTGCAATCTAACATACTTTAATTAACATTCATTCCACTTGTGAGTTCTGCAAATACAAATATGATACTGAAGGTGTAGCAGCATACATTGAAGTGCTGATTTAAAACACAATTCAATTTGAAATAGTGCAAGCATTAGCAAGTAGCACAATTATAATTAACACAATTGTTGCTAGTGAATGGCTGCTAATGAACACAACACCTTCCCTATATTACTATATCCATAGTTGTGGGCATATCCAACAATAGAACAAGTCAGTGATAATGTATCCAGCACCAATGTGAACAGTTCAATGAAGGTCATGCAATGGAATGTGTAACACATTTTATCAGAGGGAATCATGACATCATATGAACATTTGAATACTGGCCAGCATGAAGCATGGCAAGCATGAACAACATGTAATATATCCTGACATTTGAATGGAAGCATGACTGACACTGTCTCATGCCACATTAACATAACTGAAATTTCACAAAATAAAAGTTGTAAACATCATGATAGTATTGTTATTGGGACTTGCACTGTTTAATAATGTAAACATCATGATAGCATTGTTGTTGGGACTTGCACTGTTTAATAATGTAAACATCATGATAGCATTGTTATTGGGACTTGCACTGTTTAATAATGTAAACATCATGATAGCATTGTTATTGGGACTTGCACTGTTTAATAATGTAAACATCATGATAGCATTGTTATTGGGACTTGCACTGTTTAATAATGTAAACATCATGATAGCATTGTTATTGGGACTTGCACTGTTTAATAATGTAAACATCATGATAGCATTGTTATTGGGACTTGCACTGTTTAGTAATGTAAACATCATGATAGCATTGTTATTGGGACTTGCACTGTTTAGTAATGTAAACATCATGATAGCATTGTTATTGGGACTTGCACTGTTTAATAATGTAAACATCATGATAGCATTGTTATTGGGACTTGCACTGTTTAGTAATGTAAACATCATGATAGCATTGTTATTGGGACTTGCACTGTTTAATAATGTAAACATCATGATAGCATTGTTATTGGGACTTGCACTGTTTAGTAATGTAAACATCATGATAGCATTGTTATTGGGACTTGCACTGTTTAGTAATGTAAACATCATGATAGCATTGTTATTGGGACTTGCACTGTTTAATAATGTAAACATCATGATAGCATTGTTATTGGGACTTGCACTGTTTAGTAATGTAAACATCATGATAGCATTGTTATTGGGACTTGCACTGTTTAGTAATGTAAACATCATGATAGCATTGTTATTGGGACTTGCACTGTTTAGTAATGTAAACATCATGATAGCATTGTTATTGGGACTTGCACTGTTTAATAATGTAAACATCATGATAGCATTGTTATTGGGACTTGCACTGTTTAATAATGTAAACATCATGATAGCATTGTTATTGGGACTTGCACTGTTTAGTAATGTAAACATCATGATAGCATTGTTATTGGGACTTGCACTGTTTAGTAATGTAAACATCATGATAGCATTGTTATTGGGACTTGCACTGTTTAATAATGTAAACATCATGATAGCATTGTTATTGGGACTTGCACTGTTTAGTAATGTAAACATCATGATAGCATTGTTATTGGGACTTGCACTGTTTAATAATGTAAACATCATGATAGCATTGTTATTGGGACTTGCACTGTTTAATAATGTTGCCTGCCTCAGTAAACTGTTGATCTGAATGTCTGGCAGCTTGCCATTATTCCCTTTCTTTTTCCTTTGCATGTCTCCCCTGAGCAGATATGTCTGTGAGTGAAAGTAATTCGTAGTCTCTGCATGTAATAAGTCATATGAACAGCCACCAAGTGACATTGTTAAAATGAAGACACTTTTGAGATGACAATATTGTGGAAACTAGGCAAGACATAAGACAAACATCTGAGCCAGGCAGCATGATAATCGACTGGATCCACATTAACATAATGAATACAACAGTAACAAATACAATGTTCAATCATCACAGCCTGTGACACATGAGAATCTACCATATGTTGTTCTAACAGTATTGCATGTGTATAGCTTCATGCCTGACCTACCTACAGTTAGTAGCAATGCGAAATGTAGCCTGCAAAATACAAACATCTTGATGATGCTTGCTGATTATGAATATTGTAAAGAAATGCATATCTGTACAAGTATTCACAAACACAGGCTACAAGTATGCTGCAGCAAAATCAGCAAAGGTGTTGTAGGCAGATGCAATACCAATGTTGAACTAAAAAGTATGCCACAGTCTACAAATGACAGAGCAAACACTCATTCAATCTGTGAATAGGCAGGCTATGTACAACATATTGCTCAGTGAGAAACATATGCACACATACAAGTATACCAACCCATACATTATAAACAAGAACTAAAGCACTACAAACTTGCATGTAAAACATCTACCTTAAAAAATCTGTGACAGATACACAAACCTGACTGTCAGTTAGGTTGTGGCCTACATTTCAAAAATATCTGTAGAAAACATGGTGTGATGCTAAATGATATTTCAACATATTTGGTTTGAATCAGACTGTTCAACACAAATATAGTATAATTACTGCACTTACCTTGCTGATGCATGATGGGTATTCAGACATTCTAAGCGATATACATGGTAATATAAAAATGCAGGCCTATAACAAGGATCAGATGTATTTCATTTAATGAAACAGAAAAAATAAGCAATGTACCTCTCTCCCTCCACTGCTTCTCAAGACTGTGCATCCATTTGATGCACAGGGCTCAATTCTGGGTCTGGTATTCCTTGTCTGAAAAAAAATAAAGAGCAACTATGAATGATGTAGTCCTCAAATAACAGAGATATGCATTATTCAGATCAGGTTCTGGAACATTTACTGCTGAAGAACATCAGATAATTAACATATCCACATTTTGCAATATTACACATGGACTTTACATTTTTGAACAGTTTGGAAGACATGAGATTTAAACCTGTTCTACTGTACACCCAAACTCTAACATTGATACCTACTTGCTTAGCTAATACATGTTGAGTATGATTTTGTGTTATGAATGCAGTGAAAAGACTTGGGGTTACAACATCACCTGGATGAGGGATGGGTTACTAATATGGATCGTGGCTTGGATTTCAAATAATGTACACCTGCTGGGCATGTAGGTAAATACTTAAAAAGAATGAATTCATATCAGCACTGTGGTCACAATCATTAACAGAAATGGAAAGCCTTCACTCCTCAG
The DNA here is from genome assembly GCF_019279795.1 of Protopterus annectens. Lineage (NCBI taxonomy): Eukaryota > Metazoa > Chordata > Ceratodontiformes > Protopteridae > Protopterus > Protopterus annectens. The sequence goes on from NC_056735.1 coordinate 326,632,587, forward strand.
ACAGTGGCACAGTGGGACAGCATCATGTATCACAGAGCTTCTGTTAACACAGACATAAAAGATGCTGTACATCAGGCACATAGTAAAGCATGTAGGAAGACTATATTTAAAGATATTCCTTGGCAAAATGCACATCACAAAGCAGATGACTACATCACTGTATCCCCCTGTTCTGCATTTCATCTGTAACTCTGACCATCTGACTCCCTCAAAAGATAATGATGGGGCGGTTGTTGAAGTGAATTTAATAATGAATGAATGAAAAACAAGACTTGATAGCACTTTTAAAAATAGTACTATATTGCACAAAACTTTATCAGACATGTAACAGTTTGTAGCAAGCTTTACTAAACCTGCATTTGAAGAGATGCTGTTAACAGACCATTACAGATTATATTTGTAGGAATTTGACAAATAAGTGAGTTATTCATAAACATGCACAAAAATAAACATTACTATCAATATCAGTTATATAAAGAAGAATATTCAACTACGTGTGAAATAAACCAAGATAACAATTTAACAGTATGTTTCTCATATGCAGATTTGATCCTATAACACACCAAACTAAAGACATGCTAGTTAGTTTCCTTAGATGCCAAGCTAACAGACAGCACAGGGTTCCTCTTTACAAACAAGTACTGCTTATGTTAATTCGTATTCTTGCGGATAATAGATGAATGTGGAAATGTCCAACACTTATTGGCTACTATAATCTGAAGAAATAATGGCTATCAACACATAACTGAAAATATATGTGCAATCAGTCAGACAGGCATTCCTCTTAGCTTAAACAAATGGGACTGTAGTAAGAATGTTCACTTTATTAGGTAAAATGAAGGAAAGATGTTATTTATGAGTTACTATTCGGACATGTACAGCTAGAGTAAGTGATGCTGTCATACTATAACAGCTAACTATGAACCGTGTAGTCATCAGCAGCCTAGGCGCTATAGGCATCAGTGATACATAACTATGGTTGGTGTGTGAAATAATGTCGTTATATGTTGGTAAACATATGTAAATCTACCAAGTTCTGAATTAGGTATATTATAAATATTATTAAATAAATTAACAGCATGGGAATAGAACCCATACTTATATGAAGAGAAGTCACCCTGTTTTCTTAATTATCCAGATGAGCTAATTATCAGAATAGCTAACATATTTGGGACACAGCTATATGTCTAAATTCCATAGGAATGCTCAGCTGTATGTAGGATTGTGATACTTACTTTAAGGATCAACTGGCTGTCTCCACACCTCAGTAATCCTCTGATGAAGCTCCTCTGCTCCACTTTGAGTCAGGTCATCATAACGGTGACAAACCTGCACTCCAGTCTGGTAGAGTCCCTTATGTCGTGTGGAATCCATTTCCAGTCATTGATCATCGCTAAGTTCCCTGGGCTGGCTTTCATCTGATGGTCCACTCCAGCATAGATGACCAGCATCTGTATGGTGTTCTCCTAATTCCAATTGGACATGTGTCAGCCTCCTGGAAGTAGCCCTCTCAATACTCCAATGGAGAGTGTAGTATACATGGAAAAATGCTCACTGAGGTCCCACTCAATGGTGGTAGCAATGGTCTGATCTGTAAATGTATCAGAATCAGTAGAATCAGTATATAAAGGTGGCTCCTATGTCATGTTATCAGATCACTGGAAGATAAAGGGCACGTGTTACACATGGTACCATTTATCAATAGATCTTGGGTACTTACGTGAAGCCCCTGCCTGTTATGCCAAGCTATTTGTTAATGCACTGAATTTCAAGAAATTATGCTGAGGTGTGAAAATGGGTTTCCAAAACCTGGAATTTTAATGAACCTTATTAATTACGTATGGTAAAAATAGTACTTAAAGATGGGTGAACATTAGGTGCTGTCACTTTCAGTTATACCTGAGTCATAGGTAGCTGATAAGGTATATTGTCACCTGCTAGCATTTCTGTTTTGGGAAATATTACCTCTGTTAACATTACTCATGCTCAAATGTACCTGTTTAGAGTCATTCTTACTGAAAATGTGTGCTTTGGGACAAATGCTTGTAACTTACTGGAGTTCTGTCTAATTCACCTTTATGTATATGTGTGCTGCCATCTACATTAAGGATATGCATTAATTTTCCATATGTGGTTGTATAGACAGATTTACATAGCAAAAGTGAACAGTACATAAAGACGGATTTATTGATCTTCCATATGTCTTATGGGTGACTCCATACACTTTATGGTGTACGTAGTGAAACCTATGGATTCCGACAGTATCTGTATGTAGAATGTCCTTTTGCTGTTATGGATACTTCTTCAATGATGGCTCTTAACACAAGTCTTATAACTACTGGCTCAATATAAAAAGGATCCATACTCTTTGGGTCCTGCTTATGGATAATAAGTTTTTCTGACACTTTCCATACAATTTGGGAATATTTTAATGCAAAATGCTTTCAGACTCCTTTGGCATGATGCAGTTGTCTTTGGACTTCCATTCAACAAGTATGTGGTGTAAGGGGTTTAAATCCCATAGACAGCCTTTGCAGATGACACAAGTAATGTGGATTTTACAACGGTTATGTATGGAGATACTAGGGGTGACAATTTCTCCCCACAGAAAAATGACATCATACTAGATGCTTTGCAACAACATGGATGGAGACTCCTTGGGCATGCAGGGAATACAGTATGGAAGAATGAAGTGCAGGCCAACATCACCAACATTAAGTAATGCAGTTGGAGGTCACAATAGAACCCATGAGGCCTGTTGATGCTGCTGCACTGACATGATCCTCAATGCAGCCAACAGTTAATGATGGTATGAGAGACTGAGTGATGCCACAGGTGGTGGACCACCACTGACCCCTTGATGAGATCACAGTATTTTTTGTTTTCCTGCATATGGTGAGTAGGGACCAATGTGTCCCCAGAGGTAGGATAGAAGCAGGAATTCCAGGCCGAACATGTATGTCTTACTTTGCATGACATGGGTGAAAAAAGAGTAAATCATCGATATTCATTTATTGTTAGTTTGGATTTACAATAGTAGAACTGAACTGCACACACAGATCTAAACAGGGTGATTACGATGAACATAAGTGCAATTACATGTACTCATACAACTACAGCACAGACAGAACAGTGCAACCAACATGTGTAATGCTGTCAGCATTAATATTCACAGGTCCATCTACTTCTGGACAACACCAAGGAAGGGCATGTGAGTGTCTCCTTACTGTGTTACTGTGACCACTACCTGTTATTTTCTTAGCCTCATGCCATGGCACTGCTGTTTACTGTTATACTGATATTTCCCTAACATTGTACATTACAGGTACATCCAGTGGGGGCCCAAGCCATGTAGGTACACGTGTAGACAGACCAGGTATGTTACAGCAACAGGTTCATAGTTTGCAGCAATGTGTAGCAGACCTGTGATACCTGACATTAATGTCACTGTTTTTCAACACAGGGACATCTGACCAATAGGGTGAGTGTCTGGCATATGCATACTCGCAGCCCTGTTACTGTGTTGTGTATGATATGCTGTCAGCATTCTGTTGCCTGCACAAATGACTGTGTTGTCCTTCTCTTTGCTTTCCCACTGCAAGATCTGTAGTATAAACTCACAACAGTGGGAGTCTGTCAGTGGTATGCTATTACCTATCTTCATACGTCATTGCTGTTACTCCTGGTTTTGTCCACCATTAATACTGTGTCCTTTTACCCATTCATAGGACAGACTGCATCATCATCATCATCATCATCATCAAGTGCAATAACAAGTGATATATTTATGAAAAACCAACTGTATGTTTTAATGCTGTTCAAATGTTTCATGCTGGTAATGATGTGATTAATAATGTTGACACTTTCCTTACAATAGTTGAAGTTCATCCCCTCTTCTAAAACACTTCTTCCCAGGAGGACTTGTCAGATGTGTATTACTTTTGTATTTATCACATATGTCATGTATGTTGGCTGTGTAATCTAATTGTCAACTCCCTGTTATGTAGGTTCTGTGACCCATACACGGGCAAGACCTAATGGTAAGTCAGTATTATCTTTAACATTACAGTGAGATATTTGTGTCATGTGTCTTTAATGATATCCAGCATGTGATATAAGCATGTTGTCCTGATCTGTGTCATATGTCTATTCTTTTAGCAAATCAACTATCCGTACCCACCATTAGCCTGTAGAGTGATCACGATGTGAGGTCTGATCTGTCTCAACATGGTAGCATGATCCCTAGCACACAGGAAAGTGACATGGTGATACGGTCCAGACAAGATGGTGACAGTCATGTGGATGTGGCTGTAGCCTCAGATGTGGAGGGAAACTTGTCCATCCATTCTGACAATGAGGGGACGTCAGATGGTGGACAGGATGAGGTCTATGAACAACAGACCCAACTTGAGACTGCTGCTGATGTAGAGAATTCCCCAGAACACATTGATACTGGTTGTGGCAGTAGACATAGGCATGCAGATGGTGTGCATAGGCAGGTGTAAGAGCATGTCCACCTACTCCTCTAAGCAAATGAATGTTCCCAGCAGTGTCATGGATCAGACATCTGTACACTTGCCTATGTCACAGATTGTGTTGTGCACTAGCGGGGTGTGCTGCATGAAGAACAGGAGTGCAGGCAAGGTGAGGAAATGGCATCATTGGCTTCTCAGCATTAAATTATGCTATCTGTGGCATAGTCAGTAGAATCTTTGGCCTCTACAGTACTACAGCGGTGCTGTAATACAAGCAGGGCTTTGCATGCCATGACTGTGCTTAGCAGATTGTGATATGGAAGAGGTAGGCCACCTCTCAGTAGAACCAACCTTGACCATCTGGCATCAGTGTCTATGCTCCAATGACCACACACTTCCACTGCTGGTCTATCTGCTGTGGGCCTGGCATCATGACCAGACAGTCAGGTCATAGTCATGCTCCTTCTCTTCCACATGGTGATGTCAGCCCCTAGGTCTCTGTGCAGCAACCTGAGACAGGTGTTTCTATACATGGTAGGGGCACAGCAGATCACACTGTGAGCCATCAGTAATGGGTGCTCTATACTGCATTAGAGTAACAATGACAGTTGATCCACTCTATTCAGTAGTGTCATTCTAACTCTGTGGTGATGATAATTGCTGTGCAGAACACTGACACTGACAATGTCATCTGTCTGTGTTCATTGACATGTGTGATGCCATGTGAGTCTAACAGTTTTAATAAACATAGCTGACTTCATTTATTATATTACTTTATCCATAGTTTACAGTCATATATTTTACTTGTTATATTAAAAATTCTGCATTACATCCTGTGTTGCTTACCTGTTTGCAGCTTATTATATTGGAGAGATAGGAATGTGTTGCACTGATGTGTGTCCCTTATTGTGTGCCATACACTGGTGCAACAGTCTGAGTCTGTATGCAAACCTGTGTCAGTTGTGTCCTGAGTTGATGATCTCTGTTGTAACAGATTTGTATATGTTCCTAGTGATATATGTTATGATTATGGTCTTATGCCTGATGCTCAGTGTGTGCATCTAGTGGGTAATTGCCATTAGATGCAATTCAGGCTGTTGTGGTGGGGCAACACCTGAACATCAATGTTTAATCTGTGTACTGATGTACGTGTGGCTTGTCATGACTCAGAGTTGTGGGTCAGATATTGCCGTGTTACCTGGATCTGCACTTATGATCGTAACCTACATTGTCTATGCCTGTGTCCTCTGCCCCATGTTCTGCTCCTCCTTTGATACCTGTGGGATGTCATCTTCAGTCATCTTGGGTTCTTGAGGTAGTTCATCCACACCTGCAGATGGAAGACTACCATGTGGTCTAGTTAGCATGTTGTGTATCATGGTGCACACTGTTATCATCTGTGCTGCCTTCTCAGGTGTGGGTTGCACCCTTGGATGTATCCAGACAACTGGACCTCACTTTCAGTATACTGAACATGTGCTCTATGGTGTTTTTGGTTGTTGCATGTGTTCTATAGTACACTTCCTCTGCAGGGTTGGATGGAACACAGTATGAGGTCATTATTCATGGCTCAAGTGGATAACCACAGGCACCTGTTGTGGGAAATAAACACACATTTGGTGAGTATGGATACTGCTGAGAGGGGTCTCTCTAGCTTACATCCTAGCTGTGTTCCTGTACTTACCCAATGGTAGCCCCACAGGTATTTCACCTTGCTGGGATGCGGTCCTCATCTCCCTTTCCCTCCATATGGCAGCATCATGGACACTTTCATGGTGTGTTGCCACAATGTTGGTTATGCTGCCACCTGCTGCACACACAGCTTGGCAGTTCAGGAATGGCCAGCCCTTTCTGCTTATGTATCAGTCTGCTTCAGGATGTACTGGCATCTTGATAGTTATGTGTGTGAAATCAATTGTGCCAAGTACATGGGGGAAGTTTGCAGTGCTGTAGAACTGGTACATTAAAGTTCTCCACTCCATGGGGTGGATGGAAAGCAGATGTATTCATCTACTTTGCTGCACATTGCTGCCAGGAATTTTGCCAGGATACAAATGGCAGCTGTCCGTGACACTCTCACAGCATCTCCCGTGTGCCTGTACAATGTCCCAAGTGTAAGTACACCCCGGATAAGACACTCTTTGGTTTCAAGGGGATAGGGTTCTCTCGCAGTGTAGAGACAGATGTGTGGGGTACACATGTTGCAGACAGCCTGCACCAGCTGTCTGTCTAACCAGTATCTGTTGAATATTTGTTGGTCTGACAAATGGGTTTGTTGCAGTCTTACTCTGGCCATAGCTGGCTGCCTTTTAGGATGCACAGCCTCATTTATGGTTCAGATTACAGCAGCCTGTTGTAGTTCATCAAATGCAGGTTACATTTTTCTTTTCCTTTTTACAGTCTCTTACGGAATACAACAGAATCCATAGCAGTAGCTTCAGTTTCTTGTGGGCTGTATAGCATATACTGAGGATTTTGGAAACAGAGTTGGCATTGCAATTTGTAGTTATTTAAGTTCCGCTGGCCGTGCCTGATGTGTTTTGGAATCAGAAGGGTGTACAGAGAATCTGTACTCATCCTTTGCTGAATAGTTAAGTACTTAGAGTGCTTTCAGTGTGTTTTCTGAAACTGAGTCCGCAGCTGGTGTGCCAAAGTCTTCCTTCGATGTGCTTCACTGTCTGCAAATAGCTTCTGTGAACATTACAGAATCAAGCCCCTACTTCTTCTGGTCAGTCTATCACTCTGTGCTTGATTTGGGCCAATCTTTAAACCTTTAACTTTTACACATACCCTCATTACTCCATTGCCTAAGGTCTATAGCCAGTTATTTAAACAGATCTTTAGTCCCATAGCTAAACTCTATTCCATCAGAAAGATATTTGAAAAATTGATCTACTCCCACAGTTTTGAACCTATTAATAATGTTGGTCTTCTCTGTAATACACAACATTAATTTTTGCAGGGAGTTCAACACTATGACTGCACTATATACACTTACATATACTAGGTAAAGGAATATGAACAACTGACTTCTAACTGAATAAAATGTTTGTCTTTGAATCAAGCAACCATTATTGTCTGCTATCAAAATTGTAAAGCCTTACCTTTGGCCTGGGGTGCATGTGGAGGTATATCATGATTTCACTGTTTACTCTTACAGAATTTTTTCAGGTTAGTGCTGGATCACCACTGTCTGATACAGGAACCTTCACAGGTGGGATGCATCAGGTCTCACTTTAGGACCAATTCTATGTAGACGCTTCTTAAATAACCTCTTACATAACTAACTACAAACTGGGGGGGGGGTGTAGCAAGAAAATTCCATATTGTACACACAAGCTCTTAGTACTACCCCTCCCTCTTGGACAACTATCACTTAAAAATGAACACATCTTTCAAAATGCTGTCCCTACCAAGCAATTAATAAATGTAACATTTTCAGCTGTCCCCCCTAAAACTATTAAAGATATTGTTTTTTAGATTAGCAATATTGCACTTATTGTTGGATGCTCTTCACTTAGACAGTTGTAGACATAATATGACCTACAAAAAACCATAGTGATGTGATGCTCATGAAAAAAATATATACTCAGTAGAGTAAAAAGAGTGTGCCTGGCTACTCCCTTTCTACAAGCTGACAGTTTATACCCCTCTGGAACTGGATATTTTAAAGGAACCTTACAACAAATCCCAACAAATCTGTGGTCATGACATTTGGAACTATACAATAACTGGTTCATGCCACCCTCACCCACCTTATAATAAAATTGATTACGTGGAACAGAACACATACCTTGGTTTCCTCAGATTATTACTCTTTAATTTAAAATCCATATGGAAACAATCATAGACAATGTACTTCTACAACTTACACATAGCTATAAAGTCTCAAACCTGCTGTTTCCTAAAGTAAGGAAAATCCTGGTATTTGACAATTTCTTTACCAAATTTTGGAATGCAGACGTCCAGCAACCATTCTGCATTCCTCCTCAGATAGAACTATACTCCAGTCTACACTGAACAAGATAAATATGTTTATTTTCTGCTTGACCCCCTAACCCATCTATATCTACTACAAGAAAAGTTGCACTGGTTACCAATGACTGCTAGAGGTGTACATTTGTTTGACACAATTATTTCTAAATGAATCAGCCAACAGCATTGTTTCCCCAACTGTCCATAAACATTTTTTGCTTGCTTCCTCAGAAATAAAGACAGCAAACACACATATTGGTCAGAGCCCCATTTGGACTATGTATTGGTGAGAGAGCATTTTCAAAGAATAAGCAGGCCTGTCAGAATTAAGTAATGCTGACATTTAAAAATAACAAACATTGGAAGAGTTCTAAAAAAATTAAATAACAAATTTTTTTTTAAATATGAATGTAAACTCTTTATTGACAGTAGTTAATAATGCTATGGAATATTAGGTAAGCACATGTTACATAGATTACTTTCATATAAGTAAATTCATGGTTGTTGTCTTGTTATATACTTTTTTTGCTATGCTATGTCTTAACTTCTGCAGTTCATTTCATTGTAAAATTTAACTCAAAATAGTCTGTAGACTAGCTCATCTACATGCTAAGCAAACAAACAAACAAACAAACAAACAAACAAACAAACAAACAAACAAACAAACAAACAAACAAACAAACAAACCTCCCCTTAATTATTGTTCCATAATCTCAGCACTACAATTATCATTTGTTTTGTATTCTTAGCACATATAACGAAATCACCTCCACATGAAGAAATAACTGACGCATTAATTTCTTTCTATATTTTCCATCCATACACTAAAATATTTTTTGCTTTCTTGATAATGGCGTACAACAAATAAAAAGTAACTTAAAGGCTAGTAGCACTTTTTTATTCTTTACACATTTTATATATTTTAACTGCATACCATCTAACACAGGAAAAGCATCAGCAGTATTCTCATAAATATAATTAATTACATGAACAAAGTAAGAACAGGAAAAATAAACTTTAATTGTCATAATCATCTACCTGTGGTTTATTTTGTCATGAGATTTAACAATATCACAATGATTCTAACTTCCGTTTTTTTTTAACTGTACTATCTGCCATCTCTCTAATTCTCTTTTATCTCTTACTTTACTGGTATTATATAACTCTTTATCTTTCCAAGCTTTGATCATTTTTTTATATTCTTAATGGAATAACTAACAAAATCATAAGAGGCAGGGATCTTAAACAGTTTAACTCAGAGCTGTCATTTTTCTTCAAAATGCTTTTTAAAATATTTAAGCATATACTTATTTATCATATCCACCAGCTGCATATGACTGGTAAGTAATTTTGAAATAATTTCTTCCTTACACTGAAAACCTTATAGAATCTGCAACAATTGCAATTATATCCATCAATACAATAATCACAGTTATTCTGAACCTTGCATAAAACTCTTTTTAGCCCCTCCAGCTTTATTTTTTCTCCAAAACTGAAACCAAGAAAATCTAAAACCAGATCCTGATTCCAATGTAAGTGCCTCTTGGACACATAAAGCCTTCTAGGCTTGGATTATTCATTGTGATATTTCTACATCGTTATGGATTGTCAAAATCAAAGCAAAATAAGGAAGCATTTTAAAAATGTACACAGTTATTGCCTAAATCCCTGAACACAAAGAACCAAAAATACACTCCTGCAGAAATTAGTATTGGCCAGAGTACAGTTACTAGTAAGACTTGCAGTGTAATAAAATATATTTAAGACTATCTTGGAAATAATGATAACATTTTTGTGTCAGGTAGAGTCCTTACAGCTCAATGTCTATTTACTTTTTGCTTGGTGATATTCTTGTTTACAAATTCTACTTTCAGCAGCACAGAACAAAGTAAACAGAAGCCGCAGTTACATCTTTAGGGGACTGACATCTTTGCCTCTGCAAATGATGTTCAAGAAGAAGTATTATAATGAATCTTATTTGAGCTATCCACCACAGCATTTGTCAATACTTTTTCATACTTTTTATGGTAATATATCCTTTATCTCAATAAGAACATGTATAGCATGGTCTACTTATTTCTTGGTTAAAAGGAATTCTTGCATAAACATATTACTCTGGGTAATGAACAACTGAACAAACAAATGAACACAAACAAACAAACAAACAAACAAACAAACAAACAAACAAAACACACCAACTAACAAAATAAACTGCAATTGCTACAATATAATGTAAATTAGAAACACATACAAAATAAAATCAAACATGATCATAAATGATGAAACATACATAACTCACATTAACAAACTGTACATCTCATCTTTATTCCCATCTTCCATCAACAGATACACATACCCACACTAAACCTTATCATGAATCACTAATTTGAATGCTACATACTTGACACACTCTATATGAATTACCCATTTACCAGGACCTCTAAAACAATTAAACATTTAAAGTTTTAGCATGAATATTTGTAAAAAAAGTTCTTTAATGATATAGTTAATTCCCTGACTAAAAAAAAAATATGTAAGTGTGCATGCTTTGTCCAGCAGTAATATCTATCAAGATTTCAGAAGTTAGCTGCTGTGTGACGAAAAACATTAATTAATGCATGTCATGCCACTGGGAGACATTTTACAGATTACAAGTAGTGAGCATATCACTGTGGATGCGAACCACATGCAGCAGGGTGAAGATAAGTAAGAATGATTGTTTTTGACTCACAAACAGTTGATACAGTTCTGTAAACACCTGTTATAACTAATTCACAGGAAACACAATGTTTTATTGCCACATAGCTCCATTCCACAAAATCTGCATACTTCAAAGATCATAGGCATAATCTGAAGAAACAAAATAGATTCATTTCACCATTAACATCACAGTATAACACAAATAATGTGCTTATTTTTATCTGATAACCAGGTTTGATCCTTGAGAACAATGGTAGGTTGAATGGTTTGATCAGAGTCACATAGTGGGCAAATAGAGGCTGAGGGACTAATATCCTGGTCTATAGGATGAAACTTATTAACAGTGTTTATCCTTAAATCTCTGCACTAGCTACCAGATTATTACTGTAGATTATTGATTTAGTAATTTGAAATATTTTATTGCCAGTTAAAAAAGTCAATGCTAAGCACAAAAATAATATTCCTAAACAGTGAAAACACAGTTGATCTACTACTCTTAACAGGTAATGCCTCTAAAATTGGAATTGATGAATTCCCATCTCCACATGGTATGCTTTATTCATTCTATAGAAACATTTAAATGTAAGATAATAAAAGAACATCATGGAAATGTTAATATTGGAGGTGTTTTATGTTGCAAAAGACAAAAGTGGGGTACAGATTTTTATAATGGATTACTGGTGGTGTTCACATTATTTCTTCAATTTGATGTCTGCTCTCTAATCTAGCCACCAGAGATGTTCTACATTAGTCAAAACTAGCTACTAATAGCCCTTGTTCTTCAAGACTCTTTTGTTCTCTCAGGTTTTTTTTTTTGTAATTTCTGTATGTGTCAAAAAGAGAAACATAACTAAAGAGGCAGCCATACAATGTCATACCTTTTTCTTCTTGTCATATTATGCTGATATAAAGCTACTAGAAAGTTATTAAATCTTACTAAAGTCAAAGTAAAACCAATAACTTATGACCGCAAGCATTCTAGACGTGAGCACACGGAGTAGCCAGAGGAGTTCCATAGTTTATACAGCAGTCCATCATCTGCATCCTTCCAGCGCAGTAACTTTACTGGGTACCATAATCTATTTGGCTTTTGGTTTTGACTTGAAGATTTTCACCAAGATAACTGGATAGTTTAGAAGGCTGATTGCAATCTGCTGTCTCAGTCATGATGAAGAATGTCTTCCTGCAATTTATTATTCCATTTAGAATCAGAGCTTGACTTTTTTATACAGAATGTTTCCAGAGTTTATAAAGCCTGCTGTCCAATCTAATTATGTTTCACGGATTCTGTCTACCATCTTTAAAAAAGGAAGACACCTGGTAATATTTCTGGATTATAGTCCATGTATTTATATGCACTAGTAAACTTAAATAAAATGTTTCTTTTTAAGTAGACTTTTATTTAGTACTTGATATTTTTCTAAGAGCTATGCAAATGAATTGCGGTGTTTTCTCAGCAACTGTTCAAGAACCTCATAGGAATTACATCCCAAAGGCAATAGAATATGTTAAAATATGTCAGGTATTACAATATTTTAGGAAAACATTTCAAAGAAGAGCATTTCAAAGAAATAATATGATCATATTTACACATTAAGGATCACATACAAAAGTGTGACTTAACTTCCAGTGGTTGGGGTGGTGAGTGAGATTTTTGTGAAAGGGGACAACACCACTATTCTGGGGAATTAGTATTGATTTCTGTTTACCAATGTCAGTGACTTCCAACCAGTTCAGAACCAGGGTAAGTTCCAGATATATCATATTAGGAAGCAAGTGGCTAGTGAAAACCTAAAATTGTCAGTGTGTGTTCTCCCAACCATAACACAGAAAGTTAAGATTCTATAAAGCAACTTATCACAGCTTAAAATAGAATTCTGAGGGAGTTAAAACTAGAGCTTGCTGTAAATACAGAAACATAAGAGCAATATGCAGTTGTAATAACCTTATCTTACTTCAAATGTAACCGTAGATGTTGCAGGGGAATCATATTGTCCTTGCATCCCTATAGCTTATTTGAAAGTGGGATTTTAAAGATAAATAAGAGTAATATGGGAAATAATTCCAGGTATTTTAAAACTTGGGAACTGTAAGGAAAAAACATGGACTATTTGCAGTCAGGAATCTTTAAAAGTTAATAAACAGGAAAGTATTTTCTCTTACTAACTTTGTCTCTAAAACAACATGTATACTTTTCCATTTATCTGAATTGTATTATTATTTTTATTAATTATTTCTTATATGACTATCCTCTGAGTCTCATACTTAGCTGTGAAATACTGGGCAAAGGGCTCTAAAAAACTACTATAACAAATAACTGTTTTGGAGAGATTTCTCGGTTAGAAACGTTTTAAGCAGCTGAATAGATCTAAAAGTAATCTCCATCCATTAAACAAATGTCTGTTCAGCAAATGACTTCCAAGTTTATTTGCTGATATAAAGATGTACACAATGCTACTAATAAATAAATACTTGGGGAAGCTTCTTGTGACACTTAATACTCAGACTAGCTTTATGAAATCATGGGCTCCTATGAGCAATAATAGTCAAGGACCATGTCTGCAAGTTTCCAAAGCCGCACACACCATTTATTGTCCACATGGTGCTCGTATGTAGTTAGTGGAAGCTGTCTGAAAACAAATATATTGACATTCATGAAGACTCCATCACATTATATCATGACAAAAAGGAAACAGACTTCAAAATATTGTCCATCAGCTGCAACTCCCAGTGTCACAGAAAGCTTAGGCATTGGTTTACTTTGCTTTAGTGTAAGTGTGACTCTGCAGCTAACATATTGGTGTTATAGGTCCAAGTTTGATACAACACCTAAACTCTGCTTAACATACTTTACAGATAAAGATAAACTGGGGCATCCGTCCTTACCACATCTTTTCCTGTCTATTTCTGTTTTCATTATGCAGATATAGATTATTGTCTAGTAATACAAACAACCTCAATGAAAGACTTCTGTTTTAGGGTTACAGTGAGAACAGATGCTCATCTATTTAGTGATAGGAAGCAGGGATATAGTAATTGCACTTTTTTTTTTAATTAAGAAACGTGTAACCATTAAATATAGTTTCATTTGTAAGACCAGGCTAGCTGCACCCTTCTTCTAACTGTAAAAGGTACAAATCGCTATATATTCCCAGCTTTCATTATAAGAAGTACAAATCATTATATATTCCAGTTTTAGTTAGTCTGCATTGTGAATCTGCTCCAGATGCATATAAATTAAGTCACCATTGACTACCTTCCTACTGGTTATACATCATAAACTTGACCAAGACTTTAATAAGAGTTGTTAGAGTTGTTGTGTGTACTTCACCAGAATGTGCCATTGTATATTGGTCTATAATCTAGAAAAGCTAGAGTTTATACGACGGTTGTCTACTATTGTCTAAAATTTGCATACATACTGGTTTACAAGGGTGCACCACTTACCCATGTCCTTGAATGGCATGCAGCACATGGTAACCAAGGATTTGCTTGTGGTCATTTTATATCTATTCCTAAATTCAGAGATAATTTTGGTGACACGTTACTGAGTCTGTGTTAAAAACTGCTTCCACTAATGCAAACCTCTGGAAAGTGTATCTTTCAACTTACTCTGAAGGACCTGGTTTGCAAGCAGTGGTCATGTCTTTTTGGAATAACATGTTATTGGTTTATTTCTATACACAGGCTAAGTGATTGCTGAATTGTTTGTTATCATCTTGGCATTTGTAATACTTTGCTTGACCCAGCCAAACTGCTTTTCTCATCATTTTTGTCGTAATTTGTATTTTATTTTGCATTCTTATCTCAGATTTGTGTTATAGCTAGTGATACTTCCTTCCTGTTGTTCCTTTGTTGCACCCTACTATTGTGTTACTTAGTATATTACATGTGCATCATTTTGAAACTCGAGTATTTGATTTACATTTTTATTGGTAATTGTTTGTATTGTTCAATGGATTTTATATGTTTTTGAGTTGCTCTCCTCGGAGCTGTACTAAAAATAGACTATGCCGTGCTAGACATTCCTAGTATTAAATAAATATGTATGTATGTATGTATTTATTCTGTTTTGCAGTTGTATTAAGTTTCCAAGAACAGAAACATTTAATATGTCAGAAGATATCATAGGAGACAGACATTACTGATAGCAGAGTGGTAATTATGCACTTTCACACTGCTATGTTAACTTTTTCTTTTTCCTGCAGTAATATACTTGCAGAAATGTATGTCATGGTCTTCCTTCTTCATGCTCCAAACATGTGAACACCCCCACACCCCCAACACACATATTCTACTGACCCAAATAGTCAACACCTGCATTTTATTGCAGCACACATTATGACATGCAGTACATCACAAATATAAACACAGGGTTTACATTTGTGATCCAAACATGAACAGCAAGCAGAAGCTCTATTTGAAATGATGTTTTACATGGGGGACTTCTCCCTCTTATACCCCGTATGTGGGGGTCTTTGCTCCTTAAACTATAACTTGGGTATAATATGTCCATGGTTGCACAACTGCAACACCTACATAGCAGAAATCAATGAATTCAGCCACTAATGAGTTATGCAGCAAACTCTGCACTCATTGAGAGCAGTTCTTGATGAATTACTCTGTAATCATATGTATGTATGTATGTATGTATGTATGTGTGTGTGTGTGTGTGTGTGTGTGTGTGTGTGTGTGTGTGTGTGTGTGTGTGTGTGTGCATGTATGTGTCTCTCTATCTAGAGGGCAAACCCTCTTATACTCCCTAACACTCTTTTAATTATATATACCAACTCCAAGATAACACAACAGCAGGGTAAGGGTAAATTCCCACAACCAGCTGTAACACAATCTCATATGGAAAGAAGTCATCAGTCTGAAAAACAAGTGAAAAAAAAGCATTTTCTCTTATGGATTTATGGACTATATCTATATCTCTATCTATCTATGTATCTATATATCTGTCTATCTTTCTGGGTTACTGTGATTACATTGAGAAGTCATTTCATTGAGGTTGGAAAAAACTGCTCCAGCTGATCAAAAGAATCAGCTGATTGAACTGTGCAGGATTTTCCTGACTGAGATTGTGGTTCATCAGGGAGAGGAAATTTGCTCCTCTGTCCATTGTAGTATGATCTCAGTGTTGGTACAACAGGGGGTGTGGGGTGTAACCCCCCACATGGAGGGTGCAAGGGGCTTGTTTGTTGATCTTTTGAAGATCAATATTTTGTGTCTTATGATTTGTGGTTCAGTGTAATGACAATTTGCTGAAATGTCATACACTCATCTATCTATCTATCTATCTATCTATCTATCTATCTATCTATCTATCTATCTATCTATCTGTCTTTCTCTGAGTCCTCATCATAGGGTGAAAGCTCACAAGAGCAAACATCAAAAGATTGAACTGGGAATATTGAAAATCCAGACTGAGACTGTTGAACAAGAAAGACTTTGATTGTGCTGGATTGTGGTATAGTGGGGAATGAGGCTGTGCCCCTTACCCCAGTGTAGTGCGGTCTTGGTGTTTGTATATATGCAATACATATATATATATATCTATATATATATATATATATATATATATATATATATATATATATATATATGTGTGTGTGTGTGTGTGTGTGTGTATTTATCTTCAGATTTTCCCTTAGAACTAGCCAGTTTTCTAGTTTTAGCACTCAAAACTGCTTCTGTTCCCTTAGAACTAGCCAGTTTTCTAGTTTTAGCACTCAAAACTGTTTTTTTTTTGTGCTCAGCACTGTCCAAATCTCATTGCAAGCACTAAATAATCTACAAATTACTGCAGCACTCAAATTTCCTCACTTATCAAGAGGAGATCAGTTCTTAGTACTTAAATTAATAAGCACTAATCAGGCATGTTTAAGGGTCAGCTCCTGATGTTTTCTCCTGTCCACCTGATGAATCTGGGCATCTTGGGTAATGTAGCAATTGCCTCATGTACACTGACAACCCTCTCCTCCTACCACCGAACACTACAACCTGTGAGAGATGGACTTATATAGCCAAACTGGAAGCCAAGCTCTCTCCAGCCAAGACTGGACTAGACAGTCAAGAGGAGAAGGTAAACACTACACCGCATTCTACACATAGTCCATCAAAACCTGCATCACACAAGCCCACACATAGTAACACAAAACACACACCTACATTTGTGGAGGCTCTCAATAAAAATCTGCCCAAACAACAGAGACCTCCTAAGCTGAAACGCAAGCAATCACCACCCCAACACATAGCCCACAAAATCAGTGTGCCTGTCAACCTCAGCTCATAAGGCAAAACAATGTACCCAACACACTAGTCATTGGCGACTCTATAGTCAGGCACACTGATGTCCCTCTCACCAGGCTAAACAAAGAGAATGTTAGTGTCAGCGGCCTGTCGGTTGCCAGGATCCACCATATAACACACGCACTCAGGTGACTCCACAACAAGTACAAATATGACTCTGTCATTGTTCATGTTGGAGTGAATGACCTGAGACATACCTTCCTGGACTACATGAAAAGAGACAAGGAGGAGCTCTCTGACCATGTGGCCCAGGCAGGTATGACACTAGCCCTGAGTAGCATCCTGCCATCACCCAGAATGATACCACAGTACAAGGACAAAATGATTGACTTCAACAATTGGCTAAGCTTCTGGTGTCATTCCAAGGGGATCCAGTATCTGTCTGCCTGGGACGAGATGATCGGCAGACCACAACGCTTTGCCAGAGATGGCCTGCACCTGTCGCCTCTGGGGTTCCGGATACTAGCTAAGGCTCTTGCTGCCCCTATAGTGCCTTTTTTAGGCAAGGCTCAAACATCAGACGCAAAAGGGGGGTTGGCAGAATGGTTAAGGTGTTTGCCTTACAAACACAAGGTTCAGGGTTTGATTCTCACATGGGGTAATTGGCTAGGCTTAAAATGGGCCACAAGGGTAGTTAGCCTAGTACTAATCTATGAACCTATGAACCACCATAGCAGATACAAACAAGCATAATCTAAGGGTAATGCTACTCAATGCTAGAAGTCTAAACCTCAAAATGCACTCACTCAAGGCACTGCTCAAGATGGAGAACATTGACATCTGTGCAGTGACAGAGACCTGGTTTAAGGCTCCAGAGAGCACCCTTGCATTACCAGGCTACAATTCTTACCACACTTTTTGGCTACCTAACCTGGACTGAAACACTAAAGGAGGAGGCGTGTCCATATTCCTAAAGGAGATCCACACTTCCTGGCTAGCTGCTCAACATAATGCATCCAAAATTATCCAAGTACAATTAACACTGGACAAGACTGCAATTCACTATGCCCCAGGATGCCCATTCTATGTTTCTCGATATACTGGATAAGATTATGGTACAGTCTTATCCCCTAATATTGGGAGATTTCCACTACCCCACCATCAACTGGGAAAACTACTCATGTACTAACTCATCTGCCCAATGTTTTCTGATATTCATCAATTCCAACACCCTGGACCAGCTTGTCCATAGCCCTACAAGGGGCAGAAACATCCTGGACCTGGTCATTACCAATATGGGTAACAGATGCTCCATGCCAGAGGTCAACTCCTCACTGGTGAGGTCTGACCACAAGCTAATCACCCTAGACATCCATATCCCGCCCCCACCCCCCATTAAGGAAACCACTGTAAAAATTTCTCCAAAGCCAACTTCATGCTTCTTAAGTCAGAAGAGGCCAACTTCATGTCATCCACACAGATGGAAAATAGAGACATGACTGCTAACTCATATACAAAAGCACTGTATACGTACATACATGAGTGCATGGACCATGCCATCCCCAATAGAACCAAGATGCTATCCTCCAAAAAAGGAAGCCAATCTGGTGGCCCCCTGCCATAAACAAACTCTACAACAGGAAGAAGCAACTTCTGCAAAAAAGAGTAAAATCCCAAGAAGTTGAGATCACTCATAAAATCCTCCAAAGCTAGTTATAAAAATAAACCGCCATGGATTCTAAAGACAACCACAAAGCTTTCTACAGCTATGTCAAGAATTTCAATGGCAGCACTCAGATCTGCTCGGAACTACAGCACAATGGCACTACATTTACTGAACCAACTGATATTGCCAACATCCTGGCAGATAGGTTCAATGCAAACTTTACCCCCCCCTCACCCCCCAAATGGGCCATCTCCATACCGGAAGATTGCAAAGCCCCTGTAATCATGGATGCACAGGTAAAGACCACACTCTCCAAAGCCAAGAACACAGCATCCATGGGACTGGACAACATCCCAGGTGCGTTCTGCATGAACTACAAAACGAACTGGCACCCCACCTAAGTACCATGTTCAACCATAGCCTCACTTCAGGCTTTGTGCCTATGGAATGATGTACAGTGATGGTAATCCCACTCCACAAAGGGGGCACCACCACTGACCCCGGGAACTACCACCCCATTAGCCTGACGAGCCTGGTCTGCAAGGCCATGGAATGCATCATCCTGGAGCTTATAAACAATGAGATAGGTAACCTCCAACTCTGGACCCCACTCAGTTTGGATTTGTAAAAGGTAGATCATGCCTCTTAAACCTGATTGACAAGGCTTTCAACACCATCCCCCATTCTGGTATTATAGATAAACTCACTGGACTAGGCATAAATCCATATGTCACAAGATGGATGGCCAACTGGCTCACTGACAGAACCCACACAGTGAAAGTAGCCGACTCCAAATCCAACTTCAGATGAATGACAAGCGGAGTACCACAGGGTTCGGTCCTGCGTCCTCTCCTTTTCGGTATCTGCTTCTCTGAAGTCCAGGCTAATATATCTGGTGTCTGGCTAATAAAATTCACAGATGACTGCAAACTAGGAGCCATAATAGATTTGCCTAAGGATGTGGGCATTCTACAAAGAGGCCTCACTGAGACTGATGCTTGGTGTCAAAGTCATGGCCTAAAGCTCAAAGCCAAGAAGTGTATTGTCATCCCCTCTGGGAAAATCATCATACCCATGAACTACCACATAGGCGGTAGCCTTCTAAACACTGAAAGTGTGATGAGACCTTGGGACACAGGTGGACAGTAGTCTCTCCTTTGATAATCACGTCACCACAGTAGTCAGGAAATCCTTCTACATGGCAGACCTCATTACAAAGGGGTTCTCCTCCAGAAAAAGAGAGGTCATCATTCATCTCTACTCATCTCTCATCAGACCCATTATAGAGTACAATGCCCTGTTGGGCATGTACCTTGCAAGACATCTGCAACAACTAGAATGGCCACAGAAATACCTCACTAGGAGGATTACCAGCCTCAAACAGAGACAATATGCAGATCATCTCAAAAAACTCCAGCTCTACTCCATCGCATATCACCTACTCAGAGGTGACCTCTGCCTAACATACAAAGCCATGTCTAACCCAGATCTGAGGGACATGCTACACTTAAAGAAATCCCAATCTCTCCAAGCCACATGCTCCAGGGACCTAAACCTCATCACCACAATAAACAGAACATGCTGGAGGGATAGATTATTGTCCCAGAGACTTTCCATGCTCTGGAACAGGCTACCCATTCATGTCATGCAGACCTCCTCATTAGCCCTCTTTAAGAGAAATCTTGACAATTAGATGGGAAACAGGAAATTCACCCTGGGGATCACTGCTGTGGCGCTGCTCAACAGAGGCACAGGAAAATAATTTTCTTGGGTGGTGAAAGCCAGGGAACCTCATTTGGCTAGGCTTATATAGGCTCTAGTGCCAATATCCTAGTACAACCTATGAACCTATATATATATATATATATATATATATATATATATATATATATATATACATATATATATATATATATATATATATATATATATATATATATATATATATGGATCACCTACTATACACCGAACGTTCAATACACCAAGAAGCAGGAATACACGACCAGTACACCGACAGTGCATTAAGTCGACACCACACATTACCGACAGCTGACTGGCCGATAATAATGAGAGCCAACTTTAAAAGTGTAGCTGTATCTCTCCCACATCCAAATATATCACTTAATAATGGCAGAATATGCGCTAGAAGGACCAGGAGAAGTCGGTCATTGTTACCCTGTTGTGAACTCACAAAGAGGAAAGGAAATGTTACAAATTAAAGGGTACCTGTACCATCTAGAGCATACAAGACGGAACAGGTGTTATTGAGGATGTATGGAAAAGCCAAGTACACATTGCGGGGGTAGAGCAGTAACCTTGAAGAGCACAGATGGGGAAGAATTACTGAAAACAGTTCCACATGACCACAGTGCTGATCCGAGTGAGACTGAACGATATACACTCACAAATTAGGTAAAGGTACGTGCCCAATACAGCAGAGGTATGCCGTGCTCTATTGTGGAAGATGCATTAGCATCCACATCCATGTCTGCCATCCATAATATACCAAAAAGGAAGGTCCTTTTACAGAGTATAGGTAGGGTTCGCAGAAAATGTACTTTAACACCAGGTAGACGTGAAATCACATTAATGAACGTTGATAGTAATGTGTACAATCTGAAAGAAGGGTGCTTCATTAGTAAGCGCATGGCTGATAACACAACTGCCTCTATAGTGTTTGCATTTAGCACTGTTAGTAACCTGTATGATCTCAGTCGAGCCACCATTTGGATGATGGACGGCACTTTCTTTCAAAAAGGTGTGACATGCAGGCAGCTTTATAGCATACATGGTCTTTTAAAGACTGGATGTTATAGTAAAGTTGTACCCCTAGTCTATGCTCTCATGAGCAAGAAATCATTAAAATGTTATAATTACCTTTGGCACGCTCTGTTTGGACTATTGTCGGAAAATAGCTTTGAATGTCAAGTTAAATACATTCTGTGTGATTTCGAGATAGCAGCCTTAAGGAGCGTGAGCTTAAATTTCTCCGATGTGCAGTCCAAAGGGTGTTTATTTCACTTTGGACAGAATATTTGGAGAAAAGTACAAGCTTTGGGCCTTGCCTCTACATATAACAGTAATATGATGTTTCAATTGTCAATTAAATCACTAGTTGCGCTAGCATTTCTACAACAGGAGGAAGTGATTGACACATTTGAATTAGTGAAAACTACTATCCCTAATGAAGGACATGAGCTTGTGAAATATTTCTCTGAGTACTATGTGTATGGGAAACTGAGGAAATTTCATACTAGAAATAACACGTCTATGAGATTTCCCCTACTTTTTCATGTAAAGTTTTGGAACATAGCTGAACTAAATGATTTGTTTTTGCCACAAACACAAAACTCGGTGGAAGCGTGGCACAGCAGATTAAAGTGTTTGCTAGGTAGTAGAGCTACAGACCTGGATGTCATAATGCGTGCTTTGACTAGGGAACAGGATCATATCGATGAATTAAGGGTGAGAATGTCAACTGATGTTCCGCCGTCTCCTAAAAAGCGGAGGGTTGTACAGAGGCATAATCAGTTTCAGCAAGTAATTGACATAGAGCTGAGTACTCTCCACTAGAGTTTGTGCAGAGTATAGCTTGTTTATTAAAGATGTAGGATGAAAAGCTGGCTGTTGCACTTTTTGTTTGGACTATGCGTTATATTGAATATGTAGGATGGAAAGCTGGCTGTTTTTGTTTGGACTATACTTCATATTTTGTTTAATGTTGAAAAGGGACTTGAAAATGCACATATTATGCATCTGTTGACATATTTGTTGGGGAATGTCATGTCGGTGATTTGTGGTTCGGTGTTTTGCACTGTTGGTGATTAGGAATGTTGGTGTAGTGGGCGTGGGTTCTGTTTTGCCGGTGTGTTGAACGTTCGGTGTATAGTAGGTGATCTATATATATATATATATATATATATATATATATATATATATATATTTCCCTATTAGATGAACGAATGCTTAAAATGTCGAGTACGACATGCTCAACAGCTTTTAAGTGAATGTTCATCTAAGCAAAACCTAAGAATGTCGAAACAAGGAGTTTCGAAAAGTTATAGTTGGCCAGCTGTCAGGAAGCCAACGGCTGACGTCAGAACGTTCACTTTGTCTAGCCATTCTTACAGTCCTCCACTGTGGTGTGGTCTTATTGTTCACCCTGTATAAGGTTATGACAGTCCTCCACTGTGGTGCAATCTCGGAGTTGGTATATTTAAGTAGGGGGTATGGGGGCTGGGGTTGTGATGGGAAAAGCCCCCCCACTTTATTTTGT
Source organism: Protopterus annectens (assembly GCF_019279795.1). Taxonomy (NCBI): domain Eukaryota; kingdom Metazoa; phylum Chordata; order Ceratodontiformes; family Protopteridae; genus Protopterus; species Protopterus annectens. The sequence goes on from NC_056735.1 coordinate 326,655,931, forward strand.
TTGTTGATTTGTTTTTTTTTGGGGGGGAGACGTTTTAATGGTGTACAGTACATTTTAGCCATCAGCCTTTGGCTTCCTGATGGCTGGCCAACTATAATGTCGAAGCTCTTTGTTTCGACATTATGGGGTTTCGCTTAGATGAACTTTCGCTTAAAAGCTGTCGAGCATGTCATACTCAACATTTTAAGCTTTCCTTCATCTAATATAGACCCTATTTATATATATATATATATATATATATATATATATATATATATATATATATATATATATGGAGAGAGAAAGAGAGATTATGCTGCAGTCCAACAAAGCACAGCTTTTAACAACTCATTCGGTATAAAGAAGTTAAGAACAACAAAAATGGTTCCGCTTTTTGCCAAATGTGGATAATTAACAGAAAGAACAAAAATTCAACATTTGATTTCAGTCTTTTCTCATTTTGTACTAAGTATAATGTATTCCATCCCAGTGTCAAAGAACAAAGCAGTACCTAAAGAGCTTCAATGTCTTTATGTATGAATAACAGGTATTTCAAATAATTTCCACAAGACTTTCTTCAGAATGCTGGATAACAGCCTTTGCTCCTTCCTTTTCTTTCAGGGATACCCCTTCACTATCTATGTCACTCCTTGGAAATCCTCCTGGCTTCCCATCTCAAGAACACAACTTCACCCTTAGCAGGGTAAAAGTCCCAAACTAGTTCTACTTGTAGCTAATTGCCATTACCTTCTTGCCTTATTCCTCACTGCCTCCAGTAATTGCTAAGCTTAGCAACCACTGCTATGCTACATGACCCCATGACCCCCAGGCACAGAAGTACCAGTTCATTCCTCAGTGGATGGGCTACCTGAGTCTGCCCATCTGTATTTAGGTGGCTGTAGCCCACATGATGTTTGATCCTAAAGTTGTAGAGCTGGAGGGCTAGCATCCATAAAGACAACATGGCATTGCTGCCGTCTTATCTGTAAAGGCATTAAAGATGGACACAGTCAGTCATAAGTATAAACACTCTTCCTAATAGGTAGGAATTAAGGGTGGCAGAGACCCACTTCATGGCTAGATTGTCTCATTCTATAGCTAAGTAGCATTTCTTAGCATAATTGATTTTTCTGGTAATTTAACAGGAGGGATGTTCTTCCCCATCTACACATCTACAACCTAAGACAAGACTGCACTGATGTCTACCTCATAGGCATCTGTGTACTAAAAATTCCTTAGAAAAGTCTAGTGCTAGTAGTATTGTTTCTGAACATAGTATGTTTCTAGTTGCCTAAAGCCATGTTTTGCTTCTCCTATCTACTTCATGGGAAATTTAAACTTGGTCAGATAAGATAGGGGGCAAGCAGTGGCAACAAAATCAGAGACAAGGTTAAACTACTAGTTATATAGGCCCAAAAAATCTTTAACCTTTTCTTAGTGGATGGCATGGGGCAATTTTCTGCTGCTCCAAGTTTTTCATCCAGTGGTGTCACTATCCCTTGATCTATTATACAACTCAAATGGTGGGCTTCTGCCATATATAACTTGCACTTAGCTGGGATAAAAGTCAATTCAGCATAACATATGGAGTTTAAAGTAAATTGAACTATAAATAGTTAGTTTCCAAGTCTTCACAGAACATTGCTACTCATTCTAACCAAGCTGCATCTTATCTGGTATGGAGTCTAAGAATTTTGTCCATCAGATGCTAGATGGTTGCAAGTGCTGCAAGGATACCAAAAGCAGGACTTTGTAATGGAAGAATTCATCTGCTGTGAAAAATTCCATTTTCTTTTTAACTTTTAGTCCACCATGGACAGAAACATAGCCTTGCCTTATTTTTAAATCAGTTTGTCCACTCTGAGCATGGAATATGAATCAAATTTAGTTATGCAATTTAACTTTCATAAGTGATTACAAAACCATACAGATCTCAGGCATGAGGACCAACAGAGTGGTAGTGTTACACTCAGTTTAGATTCTTCTATGACTCTCAAGTCTGAGTTTAAGTATTTTCTGTACTTCTCTTCTAATTGCTTGGCGTAGGGACTCTGGTATAAAGTATGGTTTTATGTTTACTTTCTTACCAGTCACAGTTTCTTTGTTGAGCTGGATTAAACTGGTTTTACCATGTGGGTCTAAAGGTATTCTCTTATTCCAGAGTACAAATTCTTTTACTTCTTGTTTTTGAGACACAGCTAGTGTCTTTCCTATTTTGACTTCAGTGCATTTTGTGGGAACATTAAGTTGCTCTCAAGTCATGGTACAGACATTTTCAGAACATTTATGTAGTACAGGTGTTCTGGCTTCTTTTTTCCCAGTTGTCTCACCTTATCATATGCTTCATTTAACTTTCTCTGTAATTTCAAAATATTATTGCCACTGTGTAAAGAACCTGTTTTCAACACTGGGTGCTAATAATCTCCTAGTATGAATTCTCTGAGATGAGCATTTTTATTACATGACCTTTGCTATGTTCCTGTTTCTTTTTTTTTTCATATATCATATTACTTGGGCACTGCAGATTTGTAAAATGGCCTATTACATTTTTAAGGTAGAGAGATCTTCCCATGCTCCTTTGGATATATCTTGCAAGCTTTAGAACTTAGTCATATAGCAATTCCAGTGGTGTAAAACCAGTTGAGGTAAGGAGTGTTTCTCTTACAGCAAAGAGAAGATACAGCAGCATCTGGTCTCAGTTTCTTTCATTTAGTTCTATAGCCTTTCATAGTATAGACGTTAATGTTTTAAGATGTTCAACTAGTCTGTCAGTTTGAGGGTGTATACAGATGTCATTAGCTGTTTCACTTAAATTTTGCAAAGTTCTTGCATCACTCTGGACATGAATGGGGTGTCTTGATTAGTAAAAATGTCTCCGGGAATTCCTTCCCTCAAAAGAAAACAATACTAGCTTGTTTGCTGTGGACTTTATATTGACTCTTCACAGGATATTGCCTCATAATCAATAATTACTAGGATATACTGATGACCCTTACTCGGTTTCATAACTGGACTCATGATGCCCATTTATATGTGTTTAAAATGGCATCCACAATAAGTAAGGGTATGGAGAGGTTCTTAAATTCTGAGTTGGGTCCTGTCCTTTACCACTTCAGATTAGCTGCACAAAACATGTCTATGCCCTTCATAAAGGTGGACCAATAAAATCTAGGCAAAATTCTAACTTTTTGTCATATCTGTTCATAAATGACCACCCAAAATATGTGCTTGTGCTAACTGCCTTACAAGTGTTTAAAATATTTTGGGGCTAATAACTGGCTCAGTACTGGTTCTCTTTCTTTCTTTATACTTTATGGTCGATCATTTCTTAGTTGTAAGTAGGTTCATGGAGTAGAGCTCTTCGTTCCTTTCGGTTCCCCATCTATTATCTTTACATTTTGTCTAGTTTCACTTAGTATATGTTTTTCCCACTGAGCTTGTCTTGAGTGATGTGACTTATCTGGGGGTCAGATAAGTCAATATTTTCAACAATATTCTGAAGGAAAATGGAGGCCTTAGTCTCTTCTCCTACAAATACAGGTATGGACCTTTTCCCTTCATCTAGTTCATACATGTAACAAGCAACTGATGAAAATACTTTTCTTCTCCCCAGGTAATATCAGTTCCCCATTTCTCTTTCTCAAGTATTGCTTCACTTGCTTTACCCTTACATTCCTGCTTCTGCTTCTGAATGGCTCTCTGCTTTGGTATGACAGGAAAACGTGTTATGGTCTGTTCAGATTCCATCTTTTCATTTCCTTCAGTATGAAACTCATCTGTCTCTTTCTTAGTTTCTTCCTTAGTTTTTCTCCTAATTTTATCAGTATATTCTTAGTTATAAATCCTCATATTTTAGTCTCTACACTGATTTCTTTTGTTAATTTAGCTACCATTGTCTTTTGGTAAGTCTTATTAGATTTAAACTGCCATTCCACCTAGAGCTAAATCTTATCTCCTTTCATGTCTTCCAGTTCTATCCCCGTTTCTTTTCTGGTGCTATGCATTTCTGATAGTGTATCTGATTGAACCTTCTACCTAACTTCCATATTTCTTTAAATTGGGGAAAATATTGCCCAGTTATGACATCATCTATCAGATTAGGTACTCAAATTACATGCCATAACACTTTACCTAAGAGAGTCTCTGTTTCTGATTCTATTACTGGATATTCCTAATTGTGTCCATGAGAATATATTACTCCAGTTTTCTGTTAATAGTGATTTTATACTTACAGACATATTGCAATTTAACTAATTTAATCTTACTTCCTGAATCAAGCAATTGCAGCATCTCTCTTCCCTGAATCACAATATTACATTTGGCAAGTTAGATGAAATAGCACCATGACAAAAAGCAGATTCTGCTCTTCTAATAGTTAAACATTCAGCATTATCACATTCCATAGGGATTCTTTCAGATATAGCCTATTGGTTAGTACTAAAAGTTTTATAGGCATGGTATTGCTAATATTGACTTGGCAGTACTTGACTATATGGCATTTTCTAGTGCATTTAAAACAAACCAATTCAAATGTTGACACTTTTTATATGTTGCAGTCAAGGATGTATGCGAAGACTTACTATTTGCCATTTTGCATGCAAGTCTAACATAAAATGTACAGTTTCAGTTAGCAATAACCATTTTGCTGAAGCAACTACATACTGAAATTTACTAGAGAGTGCCTTCTTAAATATAGGTACAACCAACATTTCTAGATGTTTGCTTTACTTTAGGTTGTAGACATAATTTCAAGATATGCCATTAATAATTTTTTTCCTAATTTGATTATACTGAATGTCAGGTTATGAAATTTAACATGGAGAATCTGCAGCCCTTGCCAAATGTTACTGTTTCAGTTTCTAGTACTCATAGATATCAGCATCTTTAAGGTTCATATAAGCTTGTTGTGAGTCCCTAGTTAGATGACAATCCAAAATTCTGCCCATCTCAGCCTGGGGATAGTTCTGTCTAGATGCACACTTTTCAAAAGATACTAAGTAAGCCATTATCTACTGATTCAAGCTTCTTCAAGGTTGCACTAAACTTAGGGGTTCTCAGTGAGGGGAAAACTATTTCATTAATATAGAAATCTGTTGCTGACGGCTGAGCAGGTGCTGGTCATTTCTTTTTTAAAGGCTGCACAGGTATTAATCAGTTCTCTGATCATGGCTGACCAGTCTTTGCTATGTAATCTGCATTTCTTTCATAAAGTTATTTTTCAGTTCTTTCTTGGAGACCCATTAGATGTTGGTCTGAGGTTGCAGTGAACTTGATTAAGCCTCAATCAAATTTTCTATCCACAGAGCTAAGTAGTGACAGTTCATCATGCATGACTCCTGGCCGCACAGAACAAGATGCACTCAAGTTTTTCACAAGGTTTTGGCTTTACACAATATGTCAACCAAGTAGCAATTTTTGCTGCTAGGAAGATTCTTTGTTTTTTTTCCAGGCCAGATCCCCATACAATGCTTTAAGACTTCCTCATTTTTACTAGTTCCGTACTCAGTTTTTATCAACATGCTTTTCACATAAGGCAACACAGATTCCTTTTTTTCAGTCTTTGATATACAGAGTTTGCATTTCTTATTCTGTCAGGGAAGCAAACCTCTGGCCACAGTCTAAAGAAAACTGTGTAGTCCTACCTGATGAAAGCTATCAGTGTAATATGCTGCAGTCCAAAATAACACAGACTTTAAAAATTATTAGGGTTTACATGGTTGATTTAAAAGGACAACGAAAAAGTTCAGCTTTTTGCAAAATGTGGTGAATTTAGAGAAACCACAGAAATTCAGTATTGTAATGTATGTAGTCTTTTGACTTTTTTTTACATAATACAAGGTATTCTACTCCACAATGACTAATAAAAACAGTGCTTAAAGAGATTCAACCTCTTTATCAGAACAAGCAAATATTAAAGTGATACTATAACACTTTCTTCAGAATGAAGGATAACAACCGGTATCCCTTCATGGCTTCAGGGATCTCCTCCAAATTTATTTTAATGACATCTTTTGACTATCCTTATTACTCCCTGGGAATTCTCTTGGCTTCATCTCACAAGTAAGGAACACATGAATCTTATACGTACCAAGATAATTTACTCTAATTGATGTGCCTCCATATATTTCCCATTATCTTCTTGCCTTACACTTAATTTCCCACTAGACTCAGTGTAAACAGAGTTAAAAGTGTTTTCCTGTGCTCAGCAGCCACTACTATGCCACTATATAGATATATACATAAACGCACACACACACACACACACACACACACACACACACACACACACACACACACACACACACACACACACACACACACACACACACACATATCTATACACACACACACACACACACACACATATATATATATATATATATATATACACACACACACACACACACACATATATATATATATATATATATATATATATATATGCTTAAACCCTCACACCGACAGAAGTAAAATAATAAATATGTACCAACAAACTTCTATTGCAAATATGAACTGGTCTCAAATAAAATAAGAAAACCCTCATAATGTATTTAGCTTTCGTCCTTTATTGTGTAGGAACTTCTTCAGAATGAAAGATGATATGCATTCCACTTACTGTATACCATTCTAATACATAGAATAATTAATAAACAACCAATGGTGAACTGTAAGTATCATATGAATGCTTAATATTTAACAAGTGTCACCCAAACAACAAGATGTATGTGTTAGATAAATATAACTGATTCAAAATAATGATGAATAATGAATAAGTTACACTCTATGCTTTACTGCAGCCACTCTAAAACACATTTCAAGTTCATGGATTAATTTAAACCAGGATGACAGTCTGCCTTTAAATGTAATTGCCCATTTAAGTTCTAAAATTTGCAAAAGACCGTCAGAGTCTCCAAAGAAATTGTCCACTTGTTCTAAAACAAAGAACTGGAAAGCAGAAACTTTAGGACAAGAAACAATGTGTTTTCCTAAAGCATTGGATAAATCCCTGGATCTAATTGCTGCGTTATGCTCTTTAATTCTGTCACTTAATTTCCAGGTAGTTTTTCCAATGTAAAAACATTCACAGGCTGCACAAAGAGCTGCATACACCACCATTGAACTGTTACAACTGAAGCTTTTCTTAAACTGGACAGAAACATTACAATGTGGAAAGCAACAATGGTCACCTTTCAAAGTGAAATTGCATGCTACACATTTCTCACATGTGCACATTCCTGTAGACTTATTAACAATGGCATGCTCAGATAACAGACGTGCTTGGTCTTGTCTCTCAAAAAAAGATTTGAAAGTTCTCATTTTCTTAAACGAAAACTTGGGAAAATTATCTACCAGATCTTTAATGGTGTTATCACTATACAATATCTTCCATTTCCCTCCTATAATCAAACCCCTCCCCTTCCTGTTTCCTATCTACCACATCTTCATCTATCACACCACACTCCTTCAACTAACTACACATAATCTAGCTTACCCATACCTCTTCCTCTAACTTTAACCTTCTTCCTGGTCCATACCAACTTTTATTTATCTTTTTTCTCCGTGTAATCACCATGCATACACCACTCCTCACCACTGCAATACTGCTGTCACTATGTCTCTTCCATGCTCTAACATCCTCACCAACAATATTAACCCCTTATCATTATACCCCTACCCATACACACAACTATAACTTCTCCTATACCCAACAACCAATACTCATATCTGCATACATCCTCCCCATGAATGTAGAACTCCCCAAAATAAAAATCCCCCTCCCATTCCATAATATTTACAAATAAATCAAAATACACTAAATACTACCTAATAACTATCAAACCTAACTACTATCCTATTTCACTACTCCCATCAGGTGATATCCACCCTAACCCAGGACCCAGTCCTAACTTTACCACTCCTCAAATTATCTTATCAACCACAAGTAATTTACCAAAAAAAAAAAAAAAAAAAACAAACAAATCTCCTTTTACTCCATAAACACTCGAAGCATACTTAATAAAGTTAGATATCTTCAAGCTTGGATATCTCCTCAAAGCTCAGACATTATTTCCCTTACAGAAACATGGCTTAAACCACAAAACCTAGATAAGGACATACTCCCTCCTGGATGTAATATAATATGGCTCGCTCGCTCCAGTAAAAAAGGAGGAGAGATTGCAATTGTATACTCCAACAACCTCACTTTTACATACCCATAGCTGTCTATACCTTCCTTTTCTCCCACATAATTACCGGTAGCAAACCTTAAGCGCAATGACTATACTACTATTACTGTCGTATCTATCTACATTCCACCAGGGGACAATATTCCCTTATTGGAAAGCATTCTCTCCTGCCACTCCCACAACATCCCTAATGAAATCATCCTCCTTGGGGACGTGAACATAAATTGGGAAACACTTACCAGTCCTAACTCAACATACCATATAAATCTGTATGGCTTTTCACAACTTATTTCCCAGCCTACTCATACCAGTAACACTCATTCTACCGGTATACTCATTGACTGGATTCTTGTTTCAAATCCCTCTAAATACCATAGTCCTGAAACACTCTCTGACTTCCTGAGTGACCACTCTCCAATAAAGGTACTTAGACATACCTCCTACTTATCTAAACCACATAGATACATAACTTGTCGTAAATTATCCAAATTCAACCCAGAAACTTTTAATAATCTCTTACTCGGAATAAATTGGAACTTCCTACCCAGCTCCCACTTGATGAAACAGTTCAAGCTTTTAACTCAGCCTTCCTAAATATCTTAAACTCACTAGCCCCATTACGGAAAGTAAGTATAAAAGCTACTATATCCCCTTGGCTATCTAAGAATTCTCACACTCTCATGACAGCCAGAGATTGAGCCTGGAAAACCTGGACCCAAATTAAACTACCAGCAGATTTGCAAAAGTATAAAGAACTGAGAAATAAGACAAAAAATGTATTGATAAAGATAAAGAAGACTTCTGCTATAACCCTCCAGCTGCCCTAAAATCAGATCCAAAAAAATTCTGGAATGCCATAAATACTTCATCCTGGTAATCCTACTTCACCTAATCCTTCTCCTGACCAATCTCCGAAAGAGACTGCTAACTCCGTCAATGCCTACTTCATTCAGTCAATAGCCAAACTTTTCAATCCTAACTAAAATACTCCAGTAACAATGTTCCAAATTGCTTGGAATCTCCACCCACAGCCAACTCTGCAAACTCTTTTTTCCTTAAAGCAGTCCCTACTGCTTACATCAAAACCCTTCTTTCCAAACTAAAACCATGCTCTGTTTCTGTTGACAGTATCCCATCTTACTTTCTTCAGATTGCTGCTCCCTCAATTGCTTTGCCAGTATCTATTTTAATCAACTATTCCATCTCTGAAGCTAAAGTACCTGCTATCTGGAAACAATTCTACACCATACCTATTCACAAAGGTGGCAATTCCACAGAACTCTCAAACTTCAGACCAATAGCTATCCTTTCCCCTCTTTCTAAAGTCTTAGAAAAATGTATACATACACAAGTAATGCAATATCTTATACAGGGCACACTCCTCACTACCACTCAGCATGGTTTCCGACCCAAACATAATACCACTACAGCTCTACTTTCCTTTCTCAACACCATTTCTATAGCTAGAGATAATCATAAACTTATCTCATGCTTATTCCTTGACCTCTCAAAAGCCTTTGACACTGTCTCACATCCTCTGCTACTAAATAAAGTCTCTGATCTCAACTTCTCTACTACAACAACAGCATGGCTCTCCAGCTATCTCACTGACCGACAGCAATCAGTAAGATGGCACACCACACTATCATCTCCCCTTCCAGTGAAAATGGGTGTTCCCCAAGGATCCATCCTTGGACCACTACTTTTCAATATCTTCACCAACTCACTCTACTCCTCATGTACACAATCCTCATTAGTCCAACATGCAGAAGACTCCACAGTTATCACCATTGCTAACTCACCCTCTGAAAATCTAACAGCTAGCCAGTCTTCTTTCAACTCTGTTGAAACCTGGCTCACCAATAATCAGCTCATCCTTAATCCCTAAAAAAAACAAACTCCTACTCTTTCTTCCAAAAGCTGTTACTCATATCAAATCTACGTTTCAAATAAAATCACTAAATCATACTCTCATAGTTGTTGACTCTAGTACTAAACTCCTTGGTGTAACCATTGATGATCAGCTAAAATTTGACCTCCATATAAATAACTGTATCAGGAAAACCCATCAAAAACTAGGACTTTTCTACAGAAATAAAAAATTCCTAGCCCCTGAATCTAGAACCACAATCACACATGCTTATCTTTTGCCATGCCTAACATACTGCAACCAAATACTCACAAATCTTAACTCCACCTTACTTAGCAAACTCGAATCAACCTATCACAAAATAGCCAGATTTGCTGCACAACAAACCTACAAATCTCACCACTGTATCTCTCTCAAACATCTAAACTGGCTCGAACTACCACACCTCCTACTCCTCTCTCAGCTCCAAATTATACACTCCATTATTTATTCACCATCCTACTGTCCAGCACTAGTTACCTTAATCTCCCACTATGTCCCATCCAGACTAATCAGGAGCTCCACCCATGACCTTTTACAAACTGACAAGCCCAAGTCCAGAATAAGAGCCATTACATACAGCTACCATCTCTCTATTGCTTGGAATAAACTTCTACAAGACGTTAGATCACTTTCACATCTTAAAGTATTCTAGCCACTAAAGAGTACTAAAAAAGTGACTGGATTTGTAGCTGTTCTCAGCCGCCTTGAATATACCTTCACTAAATAACAAACCTAACTCCCTCTGTCTTATCATCATTTCGTCTCCTCTATACCAAACGATTTACAACTTAAACTCGTCTACTTCATTATTTTTTACCTAACACTATCTCCTTTCCTTCTGCTGCAGTATTCTTCATAACATTTTTACAGATAATTGTAACTGCATGTATATGATAACTGTTCTACAAGTTTTATTATGAGTGATTATAATGCTAACTGTGTTTGTAATGGTTATATTTTTTGCAACTATGTTTTGGAGCTTTTCTCCCTGGGCCTCTGCTGAAAAAAGGCTTTTGCTCAGTCAGACAATCCCGGTTAACAAATGTAAAATAAATTAATAAAAAAAAAAAAAAAAATATATATATATATATATATATATATATATATATATATATATATATATATATATATATTTATACACACACACACACACACACACACACACACACACACACACACACACACACACACATACACACACACACAGGTAGTTAAATAGTAAGAGGGTGCAGGAGTAAATTTGGCTAGGCCTAAAATGGCTCTTGGCCTATATCTGTGTGTGTGTGTGTGTGTGTGTGTGTGTGTGTGTGTGTGTGTGTGTGTGTGTGTGTGTGTGTGTGTGTGTATAGACACCATAAACACCACACCTCTCAATTGTTCATGATTTTTAGGGAGGTCCCTGAGTTTGGCTCAGACTTTTTCTCTGTCTGTTTTAATTCCTCCCATACCTCTCAACTGTTCAGATTTTCGCAGAATGCATAGATTTTTGCCTCATATTTTGGTCTGTTCCTCATAAAACGTGTGGTTTCAGGAAAATTACTAAGGATTACAATTACTAAATAATGATACACATTTGAGTTTCAGACTTTTATCTACTTTAGAAAATGCATACTTATGCAAAATCTTTTATTCAAGCAAGTTTCTAAGTTTGTTAGAGTAATATTTAAAATTTTGCCCTATTTTGTGCCATTGTCCCCAATTATTCTAGGCTTTGTCCAAATTTCCTGAGATAAGAGGTTGAGAGGTATGATCCCTCCTAAGACTGGTGGTACATTTAACAGTAGTGGTAGTAGTTATATACTTCTTTCATTTCTGAAAATGCATGTTAATTCAAGTTCTCTTATTCGTTCAAGTTCTCAAGTTAATAGTAATATTATTTTTAAAAGTTTCCTTGATTTACCATGACTATTTTGGATTTGTCCCCGATTCTAGAGGTAAGAGGTTGAGAGCACACACACACACACACACACACACACACACACACACACACACACACACACACACACACACACACACACACACACACACACACAGACACACACACACACACACACACACACACACACACACACACACACACACACACACACACACACACACATATCAAAGCCATTCTTTTGTCCAAGGCGAAAGTTGATGTGCTTAAGAACAAAAAAAAAATATACCTGTTTGTATAACTCGTTTTTGTCTAGTACAATTTAAAAAAAAATCTTCGGCTCTAGAAGCTATCATCTTTGCATCCCAGGTTTGCTATGCTGTGATTTGCATATATGATTTTCAGCCTTTCTCCCGACTGGCCAATTTCAGTTGTTTGGCTCACATTCAGGGTGGTTACGGCCTGCAAGTTTAAGTACCCTTTTTTGACATTAGTGAAATTATTCAAATGTTTATAACATTGGGCTGTAGTCCAATTTGAAAATAGTATGCTTGGAAAATACGGAGGTTGTCCTGTAGGCAGACAGAGCCACTTAGAAGAACCATACCTGGATCGCTACCATACCTCTCAACTGTCCAGATTTTTGGCTCATATTTTTGGTCTGTTCCTCATAAAATTGGTAGGTTTCTGACAAATCAATGGGATGATCTGAAGATTGAAGTCACTAAATAATGACTTCATATCTTTCAGAACAGCATTTTTGACTTCATATATTTCAGAAAATGTATATTAAAACAAACCCTGCTACTCTAGCAACTTTCTAACTTCATAAGAGCTATATTTAAAATATGTCCCTATGTTTAAGCCTTTGTCCCCCATTTTGTCAGGCTTTGCCCAGATTTCTTGCACTAAGAAGTTGAGACATATGAATTCGCTACATACTTTTCAGCTGTCCCGACTTTCAGAGACCTCCCTAATTTTGGCTCAAATTTTGCCCTGTCTCTCCTAATCCCTCCTAAAACTGGCAATCTAGGAAGAAAATGTGATGGATTGCACGTAACAAATGTTAACAATAATTAGTTCTTGACTTCTTTGACTTCAGAAATGCATGTTAATTCACATTCTCTTACTCTGTTAGCTTAGGGTTACCACCTGTCCCACTTTGTGAGGAACAGTCCCTCTTTGGCAGTTGTGTCCTGCAAAAAAATTGAAAAAAATGACAAATGTCCTGAGATTTTAGAACAAAAATATTTCCTATATTTTCTTTAATAGTTGCATAAAACAGTTATTTTGTATCTGAAACACCTAAATGTTATAACAAACAGAACAAGCAACTCATATGCTACAAGAATAAGTTTTTGTTTTGGCAAAAAAGTGAAGTTTTGTCTTTTGTACTTACCGCGGGCATGTTTTCCTTGCAAAATCTGATGTTTCTACAAAAAATGTCCCACTTTGGCCATTTGAAAAGGTGACAACCCAATGTCAGCTTCTCAAGTTAATAGTAATAGTATTTTAAAGTGCCCCTGATTGTCTCTAATTATTTCTGGATGTGTTATTGATTCTGGAGGTAAGAAGTTGATACCTACAAAGGAAGCTGTTTCCGGTTATTTTGTCTATGAAGTGTAGGTGATTTGTTTTTCAGGTTTTAGGCCAAATATTATAGACTACTTCTTCTAAGGATTGTCTTGTAGAACTTTTTCCCTCACATGGGTTTTAGTTTTTGTTTTTTAAGGAAGGAGTTCATACCTCTCAACTGTCCAGATTTTCGCAGAATGTCCAGACTTTTGGTTCTTATTTTTGGTCTGTCCTTCATAAAATTTGTGATTTTCTAGCAAATCACTGGGATGAACAGATGACTGAAGAAACTAAATGATATACATTTATGTTCCGGGCTGCATATCCTTCAGAGAAATGCATGCTAAAACAAAACCTGTTATTCTAGTAACTTTCTAATTTTATAAGAGCAATATTTAAAATCTATCGCTATTCTTGGGCCTTTGTCTCCGCATTCTGTCAGGCTTTTGTCCAGATTTTTTTGCTCTAAGAGGTTGAAAGGTATGGAGTAAACCCATCACTTTTCTGACCAGCTTCATGATTTTGGGATTCTTTTTGGCCTACGCTCGTTCCAGGTCTTCCTTCTTGAACTGGGTGGCAGAGTAAGACAAATGTGAGAATGGGTGCTCTAGTTTCTTCTGTTTGCTGTCATCCTGTTCCCCTAAACCGGGCACAGCTATGTTACTTCTACATATGTCTCCACCTTGACAGTTTAAGGGAAATGCCATAATTTCCCCATTGTTATTATTTGCTGTGTTGCATCGAAGATTACATCAAGTTACTCTATTCAAAGGGAATATCTACCTTCCATCCCTGCTGGGATCGTTTGTAGTTTATTCATCCTTTTAATATTTACTTGTCTTTACTGACAGAGTTCTCCTTTACAGCTCCAGACAAATCTTCTCTCTCTCTCTCTATATACATACATATCATCTAGAGATAGCTTCAGCTTCTTATTTCAAATGCTTAGTGTTTCAAACAATATTACTGACGGCTTCATCCATAGCTAGGAGCTTTTCAGCTTTTCCTCCTTAGCTCATGGACACATATTTTTCACATTGACATTTTCCAACCTGTCTCCTGGTTGGCCTATTTTATGTATGTATGTATTTATTTATTTTACTTTTCAGTGCATTTTTGATTAATCTGATTGGTAGTGGAAACCTACATGACACTGGTCCTTTACCCCACCATTAGATCCCATTATTGGATTAGCAAGAGAATCAACTACTTTCTCCACATCATTCCAAGGACACGAATTACAATATATTTTTACTTTTTTCTACAATAAAGGAACATTTTATATCATTTTTAGGTTTACCATGTTGAAACTGGTACTTTTTACCCATCATCCCTACATTATTACTCTGTAGCCACCTTGTAAAGAAAGTCACCTTGAAGAGATACTTGCACCTCTACAACTTGGAAGTTGTTTCAGCTGTACAGTTATGTAACCCATTGCTCTAAAACAAGGTTCGCTTTTTACTTTCTGTGGGACAACCTTTTCCCACGATAGGCTGTTATTTACACAGGTTTTAGTTTTCAGCTTTGGTAAGTGAGGGTTAAACCAGTCCTATTCCATGAATCTTAGTTGCTAAAGCGCCTTTTCTTATGATGTATTATTTAAGATTTACGATGGCACACTTGTTTCTTTCAATTTTATCATATTTTCCCATGGGACACATTGGACAGGAGTGACTGTTGTAGGTCTTCCTCTATTTTCCACTCTTGCTAGATCTAAGGGATGTCACAGACTTTTCCCAGCCATTTAGAATCCAGGCAGGGATATTGCTGGGAATGACACCTAGTTCGTTGGTGATAAGAACTTGGCCGTATTTGAAGAGACACCTTCAAACTACTGCCATTCTTCAAGGCTATGGATACCGCTCATCCGTAGTATTCGGTTTCTTCCATCTTTTTAAGTAGTCATGAAGACTTCTTGTAATTGGACAATTCTGTTTTTCTAGGCTTCCAGTAGGCAAACACTTTTTACTGAGCTTCAACCTTGTCTTGCTACTTCTGGTTTTGAAAGCGAGAGGTACAATGCATGGAAGCACCTGCTGCTATGTGCTGAGGCACTGGTGACAGGCCATGCTGGACTCATAAAGGTCACAATCAGCTTTCATAAAGTGTAGTATGTTTTTATGCAGACAGATGGGATATGAAAACCTTTACTTGATTTTCATGCACCTATGTCACACTGTAGTTGTGGGGGTCCTAGTCACAGTTGGATCATGGGCCTGATGGACCTGGAGCTGAAGATTATGAGGAATCAATTTACCTGCCATGACAGCAGCACAGTACTTCAGGTTAAACTATGAGAGACAGTGGCATGGCCTGGTTCAGGTTCTGTGACCTGGTGCTGCAGTTCCATCAACTCCCTCATTAATCCAGTCTTGACTCTAGGTCTGTCGATTATGGGTCTTAGTTTGAAAAAAAACACATCTCCATGTTTTCCTTCAATTGTGTGTTGTTTTTGGAGTATAACAGGGGTATGGTAAACTCATTTTATTTTCCCAGCCCATTATTTGTACACTGTGTTACAACACTGTGATTTACCCCAGGATGGTGCAAATCCACTGCGGATGTTCTTATCTTAAGAAATACCTAGAGGGTAACGGGAGTATTAGGAAACACCCAAATTTCATTTTTTCTTTTTTTACAGTTCAATAGTGGTTATCAGGAGCAATGGTTTTGTAAATTTTCATTGGTTCTTAAAATCTGATATATTTTTATGGTTTGGGGAATATTTTTACTTACCAATTGAATATCATCACCAGGGTCTGTATTATGAGAGGTTTGCTGTACTTCTTGGATTTTTCCTTATTTTTATCCAATGTATACTGATTTAAACATGAAAAAGGACAATGAGCCTGATAAAGTGTACCCCCATATATTTACAGTTGGAATGTGCACTGAGTTTGGGAAACAAAACATGTTATGTGGTACTATCTCGCCTACATTCATTACTGATGGTTCAGAGCCGACAATCGGCTCTGACTCAGCCGACTATTTTCAAGCATGAAGTCTCTAATTGGCTGGGCTAACTGGTATCTCAGGATGCAACTCTCCCAAACCCCCAGATCTTGTTTGCCGCTTGTTGAGTCAGGACGTGGTCTCGAGCTTGGCTGTGGCTAAGTACCTTTTTTTTACTAGAAAACCTTGTAAAATTTTATATTTTTTCTGTGAAACAAAAGCTATTTTCATAGCTACAGTGTGTTGTGTCTGTTGTTTGGCCTATGGCAGTTTGTGGAGAGTGTGAGTAGTTTCCCTCGTGTTTGGCGGGCTAGGCCTGTTTAAGTTAGAGGGATCTAGCCCTGTCCTTCGTTGTTTTGTCAGTGTTTCTAGGAGCTTTTAAGTTAGAGTTCCTTAGTGTATCCCTCCTTCCTGTTGTGGTTGTTGAGTGTTTGTTTTGCAGGACATGTCTAAAGAGCAGAAAGAGCATAAACCCTCTGGGTTTAAAAAATGCTCAAAGTGTGCCTACAAAATGTCGATCACAGATGGGCATGCCATCTGCGTTTATTGCCTTGGTGCTAAACACTTGCAAGAATCCTGCAGTGTCTGCCATTCCTTCAGTTCTAGGGTACTGCAGGAATGGAAAAATAAACTAATCTTGAAGGGCCTGGTCAAGCCCTCCTTTGAAGAAGATGTAGAATCTGCTTCGACTACTGGAAGATCCAAGTCCACTAAATCTAAGAAACGATCTCCAGCTCCATCTAGTTCCTCGGAGCCTCCGGAGAAGATTTTGAAGGTGATTACTACCTCCTCGGCTCCATTATCTTCAGAGCCACAGGAGAAGAACTCTGTGTTGGACTCAGCTTCCTCAGCTCCATTGGCTTCGGGGCCGCAGGAAGTATCGGTAGTACTGGAGTCGACCTCGGCTCCAATCATTTTGGAACCAATTCGGGGCCGGTCACCCAGTGTTACTCAGGAATCGATAGGTAGGAGATCCTCATCTCCTTCAGTTGCCTCCAAATCCTCTCGGTTGTCTGATTTGGACGTGGATAGGGTGGTTCAGAGGCTCCTTCAGTCGACGGTGTTAGCTAAATTATTTTCAGCTCTGATCCAGTCGGCTCCGGTGCCCATTCCCTTACCGGTACCGATGATTCCTCCTCCGAGCATTGTGTCATCAGAGCTGGAGTGTTCGGCACTGAGTGATGTCCTTACACCAGCTCCGGTACCCCTGATGGGTCCATCGGAGCCGTCGTCGGCTCCAACCATTTCGACTCCTTCATCTGGTTTCGGCAATCAGGTTTCTTCGGTCGGGCCCGAGTGGGATACATCGGGACTTCTGTTGGCCCTGAGTCTCCCTCTCGGCGCTTTGGCTCGGGGGATCCCGACTCCGGTCGTGGCCTCGGAGACAGGTCAGTCCTCGGATTCAGGGGGACCTGCCTTCGAGGCCATGAGGACAGCACTGGCCAGGTCGTCAACGACATCACTTGGATATACCACTCCATCCCCATACACCTCGGCTAGAGCCCCTGACACCCCCCTATCAGTGGACAGCGGAGCTCAAAGGCCTGAGGACACCCCCATGAGTGGTCCCCAACTTTCTGAGGGCCCCTCAGAGTCTCTGCCTGAGGAGCCTCCCAGGAAGAAGTTGTGCAAGAGGAAGCACATAGACTCCCAAGATGAGTCCATCACCTCAGATACCGACCTTGAGGATGCAGAGGGTTCCCCTAAGTCGTCCTCCGATGACGTCTCCTTCTCCGATATACTGGATATTTTGAGGCAGAGAGGTGACTGGTCATCCAAGCCCCCCTCGGAGGAGGAGTCGGTATTCCTCAAGGCCTTTGGAGTTCAACCTACCACTTCCTGGGTGTCTCCACCCTTAGACGAATTATTAGACCTGATCTGTCGAAGGGTGTGGGAACATCCTGATTCCATGGAACCTGTGCTGCCCAGTTGTCCTAACAAGTTCTTGTCTGCTCCCCCGGGGAAAGAGTTTTTGACAAAAGGGGTCCCTGCAGATGTCATGGTGGTGGCATTAGCCACTCAGCAGGAAGTTGCTGAGGCTTCTTCCTCAGTCCATCCTCCTAACAAGGAGTCCAGGAGTATGGATCGTTATGGGACACGCACCCTGTCTTCAGTGACCTTTACACTATGGTCCCTGAATTACCTTTGCCACTTTACTCGTCTCCAGCAGGATCTCCTCAAAGAGTTGGGAGATACCTTGATGGGTAACATGCCTGAGGCGCTAGCACAGACTGTTAACGCCCAGTTGTCTACCCTTGGTTCCATAGCTAACTCGTCCATGAGGCTCATATCCTATGCAGCCGAAGGGGTGAGCAGGGCAGCTAGCTCAGGCCTTGCTCTGAGGAGAAAATCCTGGATGTGCCTATGTAACTTTGCGGAGGCCTTCAAGTCTTCCTTCACGGACGCCCCCTTTGATGGGTCCTCTCTTTTTGGACCCAAAGTGAAAGAGACTCTCACCAGATGTGAACAGGAGGGTAAGACTTTATCTGCCGTAGGGGCCTGTTTTTCTCTTCCCTCTAGGCCTTATCCCAAGGCTCAGAGAGGAGGGAAGATGTGGTTCAAAAAATCACAAAAGTCTTTCCCAGCCACTCAAGGTGAGCCCCCCTCCAGAGGCAGAGGTGGGGGAAATTATTCTGGAAGACACCGTCCTAGGGGCAGAGGAGGCCCCCGCAATCTGGGAGACCATGACTCCTTTCGCGGATCTTCCTATCAGCATCCCTGAAGGGTTGCCCGACTGTGCTGCTCTGGAGCCAGTCGGGGGTCATTTTTCGAAGCATCTTCAAACCTGGGAGAGCATCACTCAGGATCGATGGGTGCTTCAAATAATCACTGGAGGTTATACCATTCCCTTTGTTTCACCCCCTCCCTTAATCAAAAAAATCCCGGACGTTCCACCCAGTCAATGGGATCAAGTAGTACTAGAAATATCAAAGCTACTAAGAAAAGGAGTCATCCAACTGGTTCCTCTAGACCAGATCGGATCAGGAACTTACTCAAGACTATTTTTGGTGCCGAAAAAAACAGGGGACCTGAGGCCCATCTTGGATCTCAGCCGATTAAATCACTACATCCTGAAATCCAAACTCTGAATGGTCACTCTTCAATCCATCTTCCCATTGTTGGAAGAAGGAGTATGGATGTGCTCCATCGACCTCAAGGATGCCTATTATCACATCAAGATAAACAAGGCATCCAGGATTCATTTACGCTTCCGGCTGGGAGCCAGTCATTTCCAGTTTCAAGCCCTGCCATTTGGTCTCACCGCAGCCCCAGGGTGTTTACCAAATGCTTGGCAGTGGTGACAGCTCACCTGAGACGTCTAGGATTCCGGGTGTTTCCTTACCTGGACGATTGACTCCTTACCGCCCCCACCAGGCATTTCCTCATTCAAGCCAGGGAGGCTACCATAAATCTTTGTCAAAAGTTAGGGATTACAATAAACTGGGAAAAATCTGCCTTGCTGCCCTCACAGCGTGTTGTCTTTATAGGCGCAGAATTAAACTTGGTTCTAATGAGGGTTTTTCTACCTCAAGAAAGAATAACTGTCTTGCAATCTCAGGTCCAGGCTCTATTGCCCCAGAAGAAGGTCCCAGCCAGGTTAGTTCTTCAGTTATTGGGTTCCATGGCGGCAACCATCATGCTAATACCCTTAGCCAGGCTTCACATGTGGATCCTTCAGTGGCTCCTTTCAGTCCAATGGTCCTATCAAAAATTACCCCTCTCTCACCCGATTCTTCTCACAGAGCATTGCAAGCAGGATCTCCATTGGTGGCTATGTCATTCCAACCTGAACAAGGGCAGGAATCTAATTCCCCTTTCTTTGGCTGCCACAGTGACCACGGACGCCTCCCAGATAGGGTGGGGGGGCATTATCTGGGCAGAACGGTCCAAGGCACTTGGCAGGATTACGAGGTACACTTACACATCAATGTCCTAGAGATGAGAGCAGTGCTGTTAGCGTTGCAAGCACTTCAGAGCTCTCTTCCACAGGGAACAATTGCTGTTCACTCAGACAGCATGTCAGTTGTTTGGTACCTGAACAAACAAGGGGGAACCAAGTCTTACCCACTCTGCAGAGAGGCCATGAGAGTGTGGAATGGGGCAGTGTCTTCCCAACGGTCCCTAGTGGCAACGCACATTCCGGGAAAATCCAACATGAGACCAGATAGGCTAAGCAGAGCTATTCTGATGCTTTATGTGTGGTCCCTGAACAGCCGAGTTGTGACTCGGATCTTCAGCAGGTGGGGTCAGCCTTGCTGAGATCTCTTTGCCAGTCCCCTCAACACCAAATGCAGCAACTACTTCACCTTGATCCCCCCACAGGGGGAATCACCCAGGGACTCTCTAGTCCACGGTTGGCCTTCCGGTCTGCTCTATGCCTTTCCTCCGTTTCCTCTGTTAACAACAGTGATTCAGAAAGCCATTCGTTTGGGAAGCAAGATGATTCTTATTGCTCCACACTGGCCCCACCAGGTTTGGTTCCCCTTCCTTCAGCGATATACAGTGGACGGTCCTTGGACTCTGGATCCAGTACCAGACCTTTTGACTCATATGTTGGGACAGTTCCACCCCTCCCTACAGTCCCTCAGGTTGACAGCCTGGCTGCTCCACTTCCATCAATAATTAGACTACATTCATTATCGCCTGAGGTGGACCATATCCTTTCGTCGTCACATAAGTCTTCCACCAGAAGAATTTACTATAGCAAGTGGAGGAGGTTCTCCATCTGGGCTCAGTCACAAGGCCTAGACCCCTTCACAGCCCCAATATCAGCGGTCCTAGATTTTTTAGCTATGCTCTTCTGACAAGGCTCTGCTCCCTCCACCATTAAAATACAGCTGGCGGCCATTTCTAATTTCCACATATTCCATGAGCCTGCTCTGATGGGTCATAAACTTTGCAAAGCCTTTTTAATTGGTTACTGCGTCCTCCTGTGTCAGCACCCGTCATGCCATGGGATTTAAATCTAGTATTGCAAGCCATCACTTCTCCTCCCTTTGAGCCAGCTGCCACTTGCGAATTAAAATTCTTACCCTGGAAAACAGCCTTTTTGGTGGCCATCACCTCAGCTAAAAGAGTATCTGAACTCCAAGCATTGTCCATTAGGCCCCTGTATTTAATATTCCATAAGGACAGGGTCTCCTTGAGACTTAACCCATCCTTTCTCCCCAAGGTATCGTCTACTTTTAATCTCCACCAATCCATTGAGTTACCTATGTTTTTTCCCAACTTCTCCAACAAGGCGGAGTACACATTTCACCAATTGGATGTGCATACACAACTAAGATTCTATTTACACAGGACTAAACAGTCAAGAAAATCAGATCAATTGTTTGTCTCTTTTTCGGAGAACAGGGCGGGTACCTCTGTTTCCAAGTGCACTATTTCCAGGTGGATTAAGGTTCATAGGTTCATAGGTTATTACTAAGCTAACTGCCCTTGCGAGCCATTTTAAGCCTAGCCAGTTATCCCTTGTGAGACTCAAACCCTCCCTCTACCTCTCGCAGGATTGCAGCCCTGATGGGACAGCGTCCCTAGCTCCCCTAACCCGGGAGGTTCATAGGAAAACACTCCTGAAAACCGTGGAACCAAAGGAACATTCTTACGTACCCTCCCACCTGCACCCTGCCTGAAGGATTTGGAGGATAGTTGTTTTGAGACCCTTCAGAATCGGTTTATTTTTTCCCTTCCTGGGGATGGTAATCCTCTTAGTAAGGTTGATGTGTGTGTAGTGGTTGCGATTTATGCAAACAAGATCTGGGGGTTTGGGAGAGTTGCATCCTGGGATACCAGTTAGCCCAGCCAATTAGAGACTTCGTGCTTGAAAATAGTTGGCCGAGTCGGAGCCGATTGTCGGCTCCGAACCCATCAGTAATGAATGTAGGCGAGATGGACCACATACATCGATCGTTATGGTGAGTACATAACTAACTGATTTATAACAGTGGTAATATGTAGTTCTTAGTTGCAGATTGTCAGGTCAACCTACAAAAGTAGATAGTTTTAACCACTACCTCAGATCATTGTCTACATCTTAGCCATTAGGCTATTTCCCATGTGAATGGGAAATACATGTCTGCTTTTGCCAGAGGCAGTGGGCTGCAAATGAAAATTTGAGGGTAGCCTAATGGTTAAGGTGTTTGCCTTACAAACACAAGGTGCAGGGTTTGAATCTCACAAGGGATAATTGGCTAAGCTTAAAATGGCTCGCAAGGGCAGTTAGCTTAGTAAGAATCTATGAATCTATGAATCATGAGAGTGCACTTTCTGCACTAAGAAGACGTTTGGCCTAAAAATGTAAGACTTGTCCTCAGTATAATGATTGAGTGCCATCTCAATACACCACCAACGATGCGGTGTAGTGATATTACAACGCAAACATTATGAGATTGTCATTTTAGTTGTAAATAAAGGACTCTGACTAGTTTCAATATTGTTACCTGAAATTTTCATTTGCAGCCCACTGCCTCTGGCAAAAGCAGACATGTATTTCCCATTCACATTACCTGGCAATGCAACCTAACACCTTGCTGATTAGCAATTTTCCTTAAACATGCTGCCAGGATGCATGTGGGGAAACTATTCTAACACCCATCATAATATGATGCGTTTTTGACTGCGATGCACCAATAACCAGTTCGTGGCATGTATCACAGTGTAATCTACCAATGGTCGCCGTTAACATTTGTGGTTAAAATACAAAAGGTGTAGGTGGTATTAACACAGAACAAAGTATCTCCGAAGACATAGAATGATTATTTTGTGCAAACCCACATTCATAGATTTAAATGAAACATCCTTCATTAAGTACTATGTATGCAAAGTGAAGAAAAAACAATGGAGGTTATATGGCATGAAATCTTCTATAGGATGAAGCCTGCCATGGAATAGTGGCATAGGACTATGTTACGCTAAAACCTTACAATGCTTACAGAAAATGAGAGACATCTAAACTAATGCCTTTTCTTTTGGCATTGAGAGGAAGCAGAATACAAAATAATCATCAGGCTTTTCAAATCAAGTAACTGTACAATCCATTCATGGGGCAGAATTTAACATTAGCTACAGAAGATGATCATCCTAGTCTTAAAAATATACAGAAATATTTAAGTGATTATACCCGGCAATAGGCAGCATTCTTGGTCTAGCACACAAAACTTGCTTCCACATCATATACGTGTTTTTTTTTTTTTTTTTTTTTTTTAGTTTGATTAATATTTATTACAGTAAACAGCTCACATACCTTAAGTAAAAATGATTGCATAAAGAGAGGTTAATGTACGATAGTCTGTTATAAACTAAGAATGACAAAACGGTCATCTTAAAAACACCTTACACTTAAAAACGCATCACTATTCCTATAAATGCCAAACTGTTTTAAACTACTGCTTTGGTCAAAGTGAGTATGTAATGTACTACACCCGCTTAGTTTTTGGTCATTATCTCTTCCTACAAATCCCATCTCGCACATCAAAACAAAAGGATGTGACGGAAGTTTCAGAGCACTGCATGTTAAATTATTTTATAAGCTTTGGTCACATTTGTTGTGATTTTATTTTACTTCAAATGTCATCTCTCTCTGTGACTGCTGTTAACCCTTAAAGGGCAAGGTGACAAGTCACACAAAGGTCAGGTCAATGTACGCTGTGCAGTTAATGGCCAGTTTGGATTATCTGAAGTCCACACATGAGAAATAATGTTATACTATGATATATGCATAGTAAACAATTATGTTCGTGTTCATTTATTGGACTTTCTTAATGTGCTCTGCTTTACTCAATTTTAGCCATGTTAGTGATAGAGTTCAGTTAAATTGTGCATACTTTGGACATTTTTTGCACATTGCAACTAACAAGCAATTATAAAAAAATAATTAAATGATATTACAGTAAGGTTATTTTGACTAGTAAGTGTAAGAGTAACAGAATCGCTGCGATATTAGATTTTGCTGTATAAATGATCAATACTTAACATCTTTAGAAATCTAGTGATTTCAAGAATTATCACATAAATCTACTATGTAGCAAAATCTCATAATGTGCAAACTATTTATACTATGCCGTTTTATGTAATAATGCGTTTTATTTAAGTGTCTAATTCTTTGGATTCTTGATAGACTTTTGCATGGTGAATGAGATGTCTTAAAGCGTTCTTTGAAGTGTTTAGTGGAACCCCCCCCCCACACACACACACACACTCATTCACTCACACAACGTTTAGTGGAAATAACTTTCACTAAGCAACGCTATGCTGTTTGCGTCTGAAATATGTTTCCCCCGGCCCGGAAAACATAGTTTGTTCATCCGACATATTCACCACTAGTATAAGGTATGTCATTTAATAAGCAGCTGAAAATAATAATCTTTTGACTTAAACGGCAGTACCATCAAAATTGAGATGACAGGACCATTACTTAGCAAACGGAAATCATTCTGACCTCTGAAGTGGTTAATTTCAAGTTCGACACCAAACATTTGCACATTAGATACCTGTAAATACAATTTGCAGGTTATGTCTTTTAAAACTCTTGCTTGTTAAATGACTTAGTTGTTTGTTTTTACTGTAACACTGATACCATTAGCTAGTATCTCGTAGCATTAATATATGTATTGCGAGCGATTGTATGTAATTTGGGTGCGTGCGTGCAAGCGTACGTGTGTGTGTGCGTGTTTGCGTGCGTGGAGAGAGATTCATTCATTCATTGTACATGACAGAGGAAACTGCAATTTTAAGTTCTGAGCTGCTTTGAGAATATGCACTCAGGCGTATACATCCCCTTGTTAGAACCAACGTCTCGAACTGTAACTCTCAATAATATGGGGTTATCTCAGATAAAATGTCCGCATTAATTAAGTTTGATAAAATGAAAATGTTCTATGTAGCTGTACCAAATAACAGCAAAAATATGATTGTGAAGAATATACATTAAACCTTAAAGACCAGCTGCAGTGTTATTATAAATTAAAACAACAATAAAAAAGACATGACAACACACGCTACCTTTTACCTTCAGGCAAGACGCTGCAGCAGTTTAGCTCTTACTAATACCAGGCATTTTCTTAGCAGCCAAACATCCTGACTTAAAACCGGAAAATTATATCTATGCATAAATACGTGCGTAAATATGATCAAAATGAGTGTTACATAGGCCAAATAAAATACACTATAGGTGTCTGCGTTATGAAATATTGTGCATTCACTTGTGATTAAAGCTTTTTTTAGTAATACTGAACACATGGGCACACTAACTGCTCACCATGTAATATTTCCCCTTCGCATTATGTTCTAATGAGTCAATCTGCCAGGAGCCACAGAATGCTTCAGAATGTATGTGACAAAGCATAATAAGTACTGGAGTAAATGTATAATGAAAAGTGAAATTAATTAAATAACTAACTATGCTTCTGTTTTAATAGGCAGATCTTATATCACCTGTGGTGGGCATACATACTACAGATTCCCTTTATGTTTTCAATCAGCATGCTATTACTCTCTAACCTTTTTAAACCACTAGTCTTATGTTTCACAATTTTTATCAAGTAAAATACAGTGGTGATTCTGAAACACACGCACCCTTCTGGTTAAAAATAAACGTTTTTATGTTTCACAGTAGTGCTAGTCATTGCTCAAATTATGGATTGCTGAGGTAATTGGCTTTACAAAACCTGAATTTGGCACATGACAGCCTGTGTGACACAAAAAGGTTAGATTGAAGTACTCGCTAACGCTTGCTTGTTTTATAAAAGAGAAAATCGGAGCTGCATATGTGTAAGTTACACCATAGCTTTCAACTTCAAGAATTCCTTACACATATCTATCTGATCTTCAGGGAAGTCTGATTTTGACTCAAATTTTAGGTCTGCCTCCCCTAAAACTGGTGACTGTTTGAGAAAAGGTGGTGAATTGTACTTAATAAACAATGAAAGTAATTGCAGTTACCGACCTCTTTTAGTCCAGAAACTGTATATTAATTTACATTGTCTTATTCTATCAACATCTCAAGTTAATAGTGCTAATATTTTAAAAGTGTCCTGGATTGTCCCTGATTATTTTCCGGATCTGTCCCTGATTGGTTGAGAGCTAGACTGTACAAAGCCAAAAATAAGAATGTGTGTGTGTGTGTGTGGGGGGGGGGGGGGGGGGGCAGGGGTAATGTTTAAATATTGCCCTATTGGTTTTGCATCAACATGCATTTTCTGAACCAGAAGAATGAAACTCTAACGCCTGCCAGTACCAACTGACCGTAATCCTTCCTCAGCGATTTACCAGAAAATCAAAACACGCGCACACGCGCGCGCGCGCACACACACACACACACACACACACACACACACACACACTACTAGGAAAAGGACAGACAACGTTCTAGAAAATCAGGAATAGTTGAACATACCTCTCAACTGTACAGATTTTTGCCTCATATTTCTGGTCCATTTTCCATAAAATTGTGGCTTTCTGACAAATTATGCCAAATCATTGAAGGCTGAAGTTAGAAAATAACGACAGACATTTGAGTTTCAGACTTCATTCCCTAAAGAAAATTTATACTAATGCAAAATCTGTTACTCGACCAACTTTCTAAGTTTGTAAGAGCAATATTTAAAAATCGTCCCTATTTTTTACCCTTTGTCCCACTTTTATTAATGGCTTTGTCCAGATTTCTTGCTCTAAGAGATTGAAAGGTATGATACACATACACACCCAGGTGTCCGTGTGTAGATATATCTATCAATCTATCTACAAATGCACATATGATCTCGCACTATGAGTGATTTGTCCTTTAACGCAAGTAATTAATATATATTTTTAATCTAATCTTCTTGAGTCACTCGCACTAAGTGCTTTGCTGTGTGTGTGTGTGTGTGTGTGTGTGTGTGTGTGTGTAAAACTGCAAGAAAAATTGGCCTGAATGCAATCATAAAAAAGTCTTAAAAAGTGAAAAAAAGTCTTGGATGCCATTTCGCTGAAACACTTGATGACCTTATGCGGTCATTTGCATATATCCCATGGGCCTCTATTACACCATTGCAGGAGGTGAAAAGCTGTAGCTTGGTTGTTTTTCTCTTGCAGTTTATACACACACACACACACATACACACGTAGATACATGTGTGTGTGTGTGTGTGTGTGTGTGTGTGCGCGTGTGTAGGCACAGGAACACATGGACATATAATGTACTATTGTAGTTCAGTTTTAAGCATCCCACAAATTGAGTGTGGTGCTCTACATACAACTATGCAGTTACACACTATATATTTACTGCGCTATCAATGCATGCAAGCTTTTTTCCTATATCCCCTGCTAAGGAAGCAAATACAGCACTTGAGAGCATGCACAAACCTATGAGACGTACCGAATGCGCTGACATCATGGTAACATGTTAACACTTTTTATTTAATTAAAATAAAAATATAATAGCTATAATAAAAGGCAAATCCTTGCAGTGCATCATACATTTTCACATAATGGAGTAGGATTTACGGAGCATTATATGTACATTTTGTACAGGAGAAGGACTCGGGCAACAGGATTGCTAACGACTGCCAGCAAACTCCACCCCGGGTTTTCTATTTTATTTTCCCTACTGACGTATCAGCTACAATAGAAAAAAAAAATATTTGCTTAGGGATACTTGAGTAGTTTACCGATAAGATTTTGGAGGTAGTGGTACGTATCAGAGTGTAGGATAGGGAGGTACCGTTTTAGAACAAGCTGTCTAGTCTATGCAGACCTTCTTAGCGGTCACGCACTTATCAACATTTTGTATAAAAATACTGCTCCAAAGGAACTCTCTGTGTGTATATATGTACACATTATTTATTTATTTGAGGGACCCTCACATCCTACTAAATGTAAGTGATGCAGAGGTATCTGCTCCTTATAGACAAGTTACACTTTACAATATTAGTAGTCCGGGATTCACTGACTAATTTACGGACTAAGTCTCGAACGTAACAAAGTCGTTCAAATAACCGCACTTGGAGCAGTAGTCACAAACCATTTGGAAGACTGGGCGCAGAGCTCTGGGGGGCTGATTTTAATACTCTTTTAGTTCTTTGCTTGAAACCTAAGTTTAGTCTGTATTTCTAACGGGAGGCCAATGGATTCTGTCTGCTAAAGGGATCAGTTATTAAATACCCAGGCGCTTGAAGAAGGGGTCTCTGGGCAGTATGGACTTGGCGGTTTTACGCATATTGTTTACTGTGAACAGTTGGCTTTTCACTAGTGTTTCTTTTTTCCCTCACCCTCAAGTTAGTTATCAAAATCCACTGCTGCAGTCTAGTTTTCAAATGTACGCCTTTCAGTCTTAGACCATGTAATTAGACTGTTTGTCTGCTCTTGTCAGCGTTTTAACGTGTTTTTGCCAGGCTTCCGTAATTATTTCCACAGCCAACTCTCGGAAGGCTAATTGCGTTATACTTTTTTTTCTTGCAGGGTTTCATTTGAATACATGTATCACAAATCTGACGTATAAACTCATTGTTAAAAAAATATACCTATTTATCAGTGTTCTATTTTAGCTCACAGTACTACAGCACTGTGCAGTAGTTGAACTACAAACGATATCGAGTTATAAATACTGCATTTATACTGAAATAGCACCTGGAAACCAATAGTCATTCTACAGTTTCAAATCGGAACAACAATAAAAACGACTTAATTAACAGAACTGCTTTAACTGTTATTACTCCTAGGAGGCTAATAAGTAAGTTATTGGAAGTAAAGTCTGATAAAATGAGTGATGTTATATGTTGACTGATTCGCTAACATCTTTCATTAAACAAAACTTTAAAATGAAAAAAAAAAAATAACAATAATAATAATTGTAGGCATGGTGAAGTGCAATCGAAAATGAGCCATAACAAGTAGTTGGGAATAAAGAGAGATGCACGATTAATCCAAATACGCCTTCTTTGTGTTAAGAACGTCTCCGTCTCTGTAATTGTTTTGCTGCAATGTAATTTCTGTAAAGGCCACAGGTATTGCAAGTTGCTCTTATTAACTGACTGATAAGTTATAGATTTCTTTTTACTGCTGGGATTATAGAAAAAGGCCTTTAATCATTTTCTAGGGAAAGCGGAGTTTGGTGTTTGGTAATAAGCTTCAAGAAGTATCTGACTTCAGTGAAAATGTAATTTTAAATGAAAGTCTATTTAACCCACTGTGAATGGCACGACCTCATCCACAGCTCACATCAAAACTGAAATGGCCATTTTTAGAATTGAATCCAAAATCTTCAACAAACCACAATTTAGTCTTTCTGTATTTATAGCTGTCAGGTTATTGCTAGTACTGACAAGCATGGCAATTTCAGAAGACAAAAGTTTTTAAATCATACCATGGTCTACGTTATTTCAGTGCAATTCAAAACCACAATGCGCTGCCAGTACTTATATTTATTTAGATATATTTTATTTATTCATAACATCTCAAGTTAATAAGCTAATGGATGAAGAGACACTTAAAATCCACAAATGCCACTCAGCGTTGCATCGGTTAAAACTACATTCCCACAGTTAATCTCGATCCTATTAATCCTGCAGCAAGAATTGTGTTTTAAATTACTGCAATGCGAGTCATTTTATTTTGGATCTTAATGATCCTGATTTGAAAGATTAACAATTGTGAGCACTTTAGAGATTATACATAATCAGTGCATGTTT
>NC_056735.1:326691077-326771077 GCF_019279795.1 Protopterus annectens
TGCTCTTTCTGCAGTAATTAGTTCTTCTCCCCACACTATAAATTTTGTCAGGATATTTAGAGTTGTATATCAATTTAGAATTGCATAATTATCTTTTTATCTAGGCTATATAACTTAAATATGGAATTAAGGGAACTGCACATATACTAAAACTTTACATTAGAAGACTTAATGCATAGCTAGTAAACAAATACACATTTATCTGAATATAACACTCTTCTGTGCTGGCTGATTTGTACATTTTTAATTTTATGAATCTGAGGAAGGACATTTATTATCATTGTGCTGGGGAAGCTGTTTTTCTTTACATAAAAGCTCTACCTTGTAGCTAAACATTTTTTTCATTGACTGTTCATACTCTGAGCTATTTTAATGCATCAAAATCATTCTAAGTAGTTCTTATTATATTTTAATATGTTTTACTACAAAAAGGATGTTATGAGGCCAGACATGTTTATGCGATCTTGTCTTATTACCTTGTTTTCTGGTTGCCAGAATACATTTCATGATTCCTTTGTATGAGACTTAATGGATAATAGCAAATGAAGTATTTTTTTAAATGGCCTTGTAAATAGAATGGCAGTAGTGTGAGTCACATGCATCTTACACAGCTTTGGAACCTGAGTACTTTTCACTTTTTGCCTGAATTACCCTGACTGACATTGTTCTTAGAGGTGCTCTAACCTGTAGTAGTTGGAAATCCTCAGTAAAATAAAGTAGCTGAATTGCAGGCTTTTCCAAAGATGTCAAGTTGCAGTCCTTTAAGTACTGACAGACCCCTCTCATCCCCACAGTCTTCTCTATGGTGTCAAAGCTATTTCTGTAAACTAAGAGCTGTTATTTCAAATAACATGTAAGAAACATGCAAACTACTTCTGTTATTCTCCAGTGGAAAGAAACATGTTTTTAATCCCAAATGCTGTAGAAATATGCTATATATATATATATATATATATATATATATATATATATATAGATATATATACTCAAAATATTTTTACTTTTATAGCTCCTCTCTTCTTTTATCTCAGCCCTGACAGTGCAACACTATACTGCTTTGAAATAGGCATAACCATGTGTTTAAAAATTGTGTTATACAATTTTATGTATTTTTTTCTACATATGGCACAGATGTTTTCCTGTATTATATTTTCCCACTTTTGTATTGCTGCCAATTGATTTGTTGCATTGTAGCATACTAACACTTCATCAAAACTATAATCCTCAAGCAAGACAAATTATTAGTTTCCATTTATGCTCCGAATAAGACACAACACTACTGTCTGTAAATATGGTAAACTTACAGAAAAGAGTATTTCCAATTTGTGGATCGCTATCCAAAAAGACTTGGTAAGCAATTTGAGTGGGTACTCTTTTGTTCTTCTTTGTATAACAAAGACAGAGGGGACAAGTTACATAACACCGTGCATGTGTTTTCTTTGTAGCAGCTGCTGGTATCAGCAAGACTGAGGACTGCCTATGTAAGACTGTGGACAGTATCTGATAAGAAAAAAAACTACAGATTATCCTGTGCCAATGTCAAGCCATACAGGCAGAGACAAATATCTCTGCCAAAGCATGTTAGAGGTTGTTTAAAAAGGGGGGCAGGATTTCCTTTCCAATGATTTCAAGGTAAGGAAATGAAGTATTTATGAAGTGCAGATTTGTTTCTGATAAGTAAACCATACTTTGAATCATATTTGTAAGAACTGATTAGACTGTAGCATACTGGAATTAACTGGAAACAACTGAACTGAGACTGAAACGAAAGTCTTTATCTGTTAATTACCCAAACTCATGCTGAACAATTACCAGTCTCTCCTTTATGGGCCAAGTCTTGTGTACTTTTCAGAATGAATTCTTCAAACACTGTAGTTTATTTAATAAGGCTTTGTTAGATGTTCACAATATCCAAATACTGTCTTCATTAACAGTGCTGATAAACAATAACATTCTGTAGAAATGATGGGATGCTGGTTAGTAGTAACAGTGCTGCTAAATATATCCAAAGTTACTGTACACCATATTCTGATTGTCCTGAACAATGTAAACTGAAATAGTCTTTATTTGACCTGCCTTCTGTACTCACGCTCGAGTGTCTGTATTGTAGCTTAATCTTCTCTGTAATGTCGAATGTAAGGTCGAACAAATTAACTGATTGACTTCCCCAACTGTATTTGAAGTATATTTTAATAATACCAAAACCCTGTAATGCTTTACATGTCTTGGTTCTCAGGTCGTGTCTTGTATGTGCTTTATTTAACATTCCATTAAGGAACATTCTGTAGCTGGCAAGATTGCATCTTTCCCATGAGAAAAGAACATTCTGTATTTTCTGCACATTTCATGCTTATCTTTCCTTTCTAATAAATTGTCTTCCTCTGAAACTGAATGCATACACATTTGACTCCATATTTTCAGGCCTTATTCTACCTAAATGTACTGTAGTGAATTTACAGAGAATACCCTAACTCTAACATTTCCTTGATTCTTCCCTTGAGAAAGAGAAAAGAAAAAGAACAGTCTATAGCCTTCCCTTGGGAACTGTTATATCTCATTCTTGACCAGCAAGGTTATTTTTTTTCCTTCTGCTTAACTGTCTTTTCTAAAATGTCTGACACTACATATTTTACCTTTTAGTCTGCATGATGCCTAATAACTACTTTAAAATGGAAGTCCCTAATCTAACAATATTGAAGGGATAAAATAAACCACAGGGTTGAGTTAAACTCCAGGAATGGGTGGACTTTTTTTTTTAATTAATTTGAGCACCATGAGACCTACCTCCATAGAATACAGTAATAGAGCCCTTACCATGACCCAGGTGACTGAGATTTCACTAGAAGTCTTGGCCCTAAATGACACTGACAGGGAGGGGGAGCAGTGAAGAGGTTTATCCTTCTCACCTATTCTGAATGGTAGGAGGGGTTTCCGTGCTGTTGGGGGCACACTGGTCATTATGAACTCACTGGTAGAAACTGGAAAAAACACAGCTCATGCTCTAAACAGAAGCTCAGGGCTGCTTGGAGGGAATGTTCCTTTTGGAAGTGAAAGGGCGACCTTCATGGACAGCCTATTGTATTTCTTTCCCTGGCACTTGGCCAGATGTGCACAGTTAGGGCTCGGAAGAAAAGGAGAAAAACATGAACTGCTTCTGATGGCTGACTAAATAAGGGCCCCTCCCAGCTCACCCTCACCCTGGTCAAGGGGAACAAATGGAAAATAATGGGACGATTGGTCAGGAGGGAGTTTAGAGTTGACAGACAGTGGGGATAAAAAGCCTGCAAAAAAGAAATTAACCCAAACATGGTTTACACAACATATGTTAGCTACACTACTGCACCACTCCTATAGTCAATTGTAATTTTGGAATTTCACATTACCCTGTAAAACAAAGTGAAGTAGTCTGGCTTCTGCTTTTCAGCTAAGATGTATGTTTATTACTAGTTTTTAAAAGGGTGATTCCTCTACATTGCCAATACTCATATGCATTACAAATAAAAGAGCATAATGTATTGCAAATTAAATGACTTATCAAATATATTAGAGAGAGGTCATAGTAAGCCAGCTTATCACATAACCAAGACACTGTTTACACCATATTGATCAAGAATCCTTATCTGCCACAAAGAGTACATTTTGTTTTTTTGCATTTGTTTTACATTTGCCCAAATCCTTTACTTCAACTGCAGTTTTAATTGCAAGATTCACTGTTTTGAACATGCATACATATACATATATATATATATATATATATATGTGTGTTTGTATATATGCGCACACACACACACACACACACACACACACACACACACACACACACACACACACACACACACATACACACACACGCACGCACGCACACACACACACACACACACACACACATATATATATATATATATATATATATATATATATTGGTTGACATCTGTTTAGTCTCCAAAATTTGGGCTAAACAGATGGTCTTGTGGTGTGTGACAATATTCGTGGTAGAGGAATATTCCCTTTCCTCAAAATTGTGCAGTCTGGAAGTTAGAATATATATTTAGCAGGGGATGTGGAGGATGTAAGAAAAATGCTTTTTGGTTTATTTTTATGTTTTTATTTTGCATGTACCAAAGCTGTTTCTCAGTGCATGTATTGTTGCATGTTAATGTTTACAATGTTGACATTTTCTGGTCGATGTTGTGAATGTCGATGTTTGGGTCATTTGATCAAAATCAGTAAATATATGTATATATACATATATGTATACATATATCTATTTCTAATCTATATATATCTATATCTATCTATCTATCTATCTATCTATCTATCTATCTATCTATCTATCTATCTATCTATCTATCTATCTATCTATCTATATATCTATCTATCTGTATATCTAGCTGTCTATCTATCTATCTATGAAGTCACTTTAGAAGACTGAAAGCCCAAAATCTTGAATTTCAAAAGACTGAGACCAAAATCTTGAAAGTTCAAAAACTGAAAACTCAAAATACTGAATCTCAGAATACTAACATTTATTATATTCCAACAGAAGCAGATACAGAAACAAATACAAGACAAACCATATTACTTTTCTCCAAGTATGAGAGGATGACATAATGGTTAAGGTGTTTACCTTAAAGACACAAGGTGCAGGGTTTGATTCTCACATGGAGTAACTGGCTAGGCTTCAAATAGCCCAAAAGGGCAGTTAGCCTAGTACTACTCTATGAACCTTTAAACCTATAAGCAGGGAGGCAATCACTCCTGCACCCCCCACAGACCCTGCTACTTAAATATATCAACTCAGAGATCACATTTCACTACACTAACATGAGTTATGTTGTAGTATAGCAGGTTAGAACGGAACATGACTAAGGTTACAACAGGCAGTCATGAAACATGTAATGGCATGTTTGCCATTTTGTTCTTGGAGTGCGATCTTTGAGTTGATATATTTAAGTAGCAGGGGGTGTGGTGGGCACAGCCCCTCAAATGGGGGGTACAGGGGGGCTTGCCCCCCTGCTTATACTTGAAGAAGTGGTACACAGTTTATCTTTTATTTGTTTCTGTATGTAGTTGTGCTGGAATATAGTAAGTGTTGGTATCCTGTGTGTTTTCAGTATTCTGAGATTTAGTATTTTGAGTTTTCAGTCTTTCGAACTTTCAAGATTTTGGTCTCAGTCTTTTGAAATTCAAGATTTTGGGCTTTCAGTCTTCTGAAGTGAATCTATGTGTATATATATATATATATATATATATATATATATATATATAGATAGATGTATGCATTATATATATATATATATATATATATATATATATATATATATATATATTTATTTATTTAATCATCTATATGTGTGTGTGTGTATATATATATATATATATATATATATATATATATATATATATATATTTTGTTTTTTTTTTTTTTTTAATTAAAAAAAAAATTTTTTTAAGTCTAATATTCTGAGATCTGCATATGGTTTTATGTCAGTAGTACATGCTGTAAGTGGCAGTCAGCAATGTATTTCATGTTACTGAGACATAATATGAAGGAATCTGATTCTGATGCATCCATAAAACAGGCTAAGCTTCATTCCTACTGCAATGAGTAATCAGTAATTGTGTTTGGCTATCTGACGTATTAGTGAATGTCACCCAGTGATGGGGTTTGCTAAGTGGCTTAAAAATTCACAGAAAACTTCAAATGATTAGGTCTCTCCAAATCTTGAACTTACGTGGGTCCTTTTCTCTTTGGACAGATTCATCTTCTTTTCTGGTTACTATCTTTCGATCACATCAGAATGTCAAGATGGTTTTGGGATGTATTTTTAACTTTAATCAAAAGGTAATCAAATTGTATTTTATATATGCTTTGCCATTAAAATCTACATGAATTGTGAACTAGCTTTGAAGCTGCAAACACTGAATCATCTCATTAAAAATGATGCTATCGTGTTGACTAGATACACCTTATGAGTGTATTTAACTACTTGCTCAGTGCAACAGCTCAGCATTGCCACTTACATTTTTGACTTGCTTGACAGCCTTTATGGTTCTTAGCACTCAGCTATAGCTTATATTGTTGGACTAGAAGCAAGGCAATTACATCTTTTCTTATCACATCAAGGAGGGCTACAGCTCTGAAAGAAATGTTCTGTCTCTGTTGGACAGCTGATTGATAATATTTGGGAAATACCAAATTTCAGAATATCGAGATCATAAAGCTGAAACACCACAATACCGAACACCCATAATCTCTATACAGTAACCCTCTGTCCCAGTATGCAGATTCCCCTTTTCCTTGAGAATCAGATGCCTCTCTGGCTACCTCCCTCAAGCCCTGTAATAATGGGTCTGAGAGCTGAGCCTGACTCAACTCTCTCTCTCTCTTTGTAACCCTTCCCAGCTCCCCTTCCACAAGAAGTCTGGTATTCTCTGACAGCTGCACCTCACTGTCATCTTGAGTACTATACCTCACCTCTGCCCGTGCAGTCACTCTGTCCAAGGGAACATCATTAACCACAAGTAGCTGTGGTTCAGCTTCAGCCTCACTGCTAAAGGGTAGCGCCCGCTCTGAAGTAACCACCTCACCGGTCCTGGCTTCAAGTGTGCAGCCTGTTTGGATCCCCCCCAAGCTACTAGACCCACATGCTTGTCTCTAAGCCTGATTGCATGTAACTGCATGCACACGAGATACTGCATTATCAAAATCATTTTATTTTTGTTTAATTTAACTGTTAGGCTAACACACTCAAGTGCGCTAGCCGTTTTATAGCATTTACTGTTTGCTACTGTATCTTTTTCTTGTGTTTCTGTAAAAAAAAGAAAAAAAAAACAAAAAAAATATCCTTGTTTTCCCGCTTTACTGAACTAGAATAGTCCAGTCTTCAGATTTTGCTGATTTCTGGGCTTTGTCTTAGTTCCTGTGCTATCCATATCCTTATTTGGATAAGAGGAAGCTTCTTTGTTCACCAGTGGGAGTGGGGAGCACTGAGCAACCTATTTGTCCCTAGAGGAGTGGTTCCAGCCCAGCAACTTGTAGTTTATTGGCCATTTTGGGTCAATTCCTGGCTCTTTTCAACCCCCTGCTATAAAGCCCGTTTTTCCGCGCTTTTTCGCCTGTATACGACTCAGCACAGTTCCTCGTGGTGTCCTGCAGAGTTTACAAGCAGCAGAGAGTGAAAGAGTGACTTTCCTTGATTTTTAAGTATTATTTCTGGCTTTCGCTTTAATTACTGTATCTCGACTGCATTTCACCTAAAAAACAGCTCTGCATATTGTTTTTACTGTACCTGTGTTGATTCTAAACTGTTTGCACTTTAAAAAGTTATTTTTGTTTAATTTAACTGTTAGGCTAACACACTCAAGTGCGCTAGCCGTTATATAGCATTTACTGTTTGCTACTGTATCTTTTTCTTCTCTCTGTAAAAAAAAGAAAAAAAAAACAAAAAAATATCCTTGTTTTCCCACTTTACTGAACTAGAATAGTCCAGTCTTCAGATTTTGCTGATCTCTGGGCTTTGTCTTAGTTCCTGTGCTATCCATATCCTTATTTGGATAAGAGGAAGCTTCTTTGTTCACCAGTGGGAGTGGGGAGCACTGAGCAACCTATTTGTCCCTAGAGGAGTGGTTCCAGCCCAGCAACTTGTAGTTTATTGGCCATTTTGGGTCAATTCCTGGCTCTTTTCAACCCCCTGCTATAAAGGCCGTTTTTGCGCGATTTTGCGCGAAGTTGCTCATAGAACAGCATCGGGCAGTGCCAGTTAATCAAGTTTAAACTATTTCTGGCTCCGTAAAGTCTGCTCTTCAATTTTTCCCTTAGAACTGCTCTACTTGCAATCTAAACAGCCTATTCTCTATCTGAAAAGCTCAGCACTTGCTCCTAAAGCATTTTTTATACAGGTAAAGCACTCTTAAACAAAAGAAAGTACTTCATTCACCTAAATTCCCTTGAGTACCCATTTCCCTATAGGTCCTTTCTGACTCAGTTACACAGCAATCTTTTTCACTATTCTAGCATGTCGAAGGGTCAGTTGCTGGCGTCCTCTCCTGTTCAGCTGGTGAATCTGGGAATTTTGAGGCAATGTTACAATTGCCTCATGTACACAGACAACCCTCTCCTCCTCCCAACCAATACAAATATATGCGAGAGATGCAACTATATAGCCAAACTGGAGGCTGAGCTCTCTCAACTCAGTACTGGCAAGACCAGTCAGGAGGAGAAGGTAACCACGCACACCACAAACCCAGTCTCACATAGAACTATCACAACTGCAAACCAAACACATAAACACACAAAAACATACTCGGAGGCGCTGATTAAAAATCTACCAAAACAACAGAGGCATCCAAAGCAGACACCCAAGCAACCGCCACCTCAAGACATAGCACATGCAACACATAGTTCACAAAGTCAGTGTGCTAAACAGTCACAGCCCTTAAGGCCAAACAACATGCCAGACACACTTGTAATAGGTGACTCCATAGTCAGACACACTGACGTCCCGCTCACCAGACTGAACAAGGAAAAGGTCACAGTAAGCTGCCTGTCGGGTGCTAGAATCCGCCACATAACACCAGCACTCAGGTCACTCCACAGCAAGTACAAATATGACTCAGTCATTGTACATGCCGGTGTGAACGACCTGAGATGTACCTCCCTGGACTACATGAAAAGAGACATAGAGGAGCTCTCTGATTATGTAGCCCAGGCCGGTATGACCCTGACCCTGAGCAGCATCTTACCCTCACCAAGAATGATGCCACAGTACAAAGACAAAATGATCAGTTTTAACAATTGGCTTAATTACTGGTGTCATTCTAAGGGGATCCAATATCTGTCTGCTTGGGATGACATGCTTGACAAGCCACGCTGCTTCGCAAGAGATGGCTTGCACCTGTCACCCCTGGGCTTCCGGATATTGGCCAAGGCTCTTGCCACCCCCCATAGTGCCTTTTTAGGCAAGGCTCAAATGACAAACCTACCTCCCTAGAAAACACAAGTGGAAAAAAACTAAGGGTAATGCTGCTCAATGCCAGAAGTCTAAACCTCAAGATGCACGTTCTCGAAGCCCTCCTCAGTATGGAGAACATCGATGTCTGTGCAGTGACTGAAACCTGGTTCAAAGCTCCTGAGAGCACCCCAGCACTATCAGGTTTTACCTCATATCATGCTTTCTGGCCCCAAAACTTGGACCAAACCACAAAAGGAGGGGGAGTATCCATATTCATCAAAGATACCCACACCTCCAGGTTAGTGGCAATGCACGAAGCATCGGAGACCATCCAGGTGCAACTAACCATAGGCAAAACTGCCATACAGTTTGTAGCATGCTACAGACCACCCTCTCAAACTCAGGAACCCCACACAGCCTTCCTGAAGACACTGGAGAGTATGAATGTCTCTCCAAATACCATCATATTGGGAGACTTCAACTACCCAAACATAGACTGGGAACATTACTCAAGCCCCAACACCCTAGCCCAAAGGTTCCTAGAATTCATAAACTCAAATGCGATGAAACAACTAGTCACCATTCCCACAAGAGGAGATAATATACTAGACCTGATCATCACAAACATGGGGACAAAATGCTCCACACCGGAAGTATATCCCTCATTGGTGAGATCAGACCATAAATTAATCTCACTGGAAATCCACATCCCGCCCCCACCCCCTGCACAAAAGACCACAGTGAAGAACTTCTCAAATGCCAACTTCACACTTCTTAAGACTGAAGTGGTATCCTTCAAGGCCCCTGGGCCAGTGGAAACCACAACCCACACTGCTGAATCCTTTACAAATGCCTTCTACGGGCACCTTCAAGAATGCATGGATCATGCAATCCCAAATAAAACCAAGACCCATTCCCCCAAAAGCAGGCGCCCGGTCTGGTGGACCCCAGCCATAAACAAACTTTACAACAGGAGGAGGAAGCTACTACATGACAGAGCAAAATCCCTAAAAGGGAAGCCATCTCTGATCAGTACTAGCAAAAAACTACGATCACTCATAAAATCATCCAAGGCTAACTTTGAGAGAAAAATCGCAAAAGACACAAAAGACAATCACAAGGCCTTCTTTAGCTATGTTAGAAACCTCATGAAACTCCCAGATATGCTCAGAGTTAGTCCAAAATGACACAAAATACACTGAACCCACAGACATTGCCAACATTCTGGCAGACAGGTTCAGTGCAAATTTCTCCTCCCCCTCCCCCCAAAAGGAGAAATATCTATCCCAGCAGAGTGTAGCCTCCCTAACATCTCAGATGCCCAGGTGAGAGCCGCCTCTCTAAAGCTAAAAACACAGCATCAATGGGACCGGACGGTGTCCCGGGCTGTGTGCTACATGAACTCCAAGAGGAACTAAACCCACACATAAGGCTGCTGTTTAATCTTAGCCTTACTACAGGATACGTACCCAAAGAGTGGCGTACAGCAACAGTGGTCCCACTCCACAAAGGCGGTGCTTCTACGGACCCTGGAAATTACCGCCCCATAAGCTTGATGAGCCTGGTCTGCAAAGCCATGGAGAGGATCATTATAGAACTCATAAACAAAGACATTGGGGACCTACAGACATTGGATCCTACCCAATTTGGCTTTGTCAAGGGCAGATCCTGCCTTTTGAACTTGGTCGACTTTTTTGAAACAGTCACTAAGGCCATTGATGAGGGTAAGGCAGTTCACACAGCCTACCTTGACCTTGCAAAAGCCTTCGACACAATACCCCACTCGGGCATCATAGACAAACTCACCAGCTTAAATGTAAACCCATATGTCACAAGATGGGTTGCAAACTGTCTCAAGGACAGAACCCACAGGGTCAGAGTTGCTGGAGCTATGTCAGACTCTAAGCCGGTCACAAGCGGTGTCCCACAGGGCTCAGTCCTGGGACCCCTCTTGTTCAGCATTTATTTTTCCGAGTTGCAGGCAAACATAGGAGGATTGTGGCTGACAAAGTTCGCAGATGACTGCAAACTGGGTGCCATAATTGATACTCCAGCGGACACAAGTATCCTTCAGAGAGGCCTCATAGAAACGGATAATTGGTGCCAGAGCCATGGCCTAAAGCTGAACGCCAAAAAATGTGTAGTCATACCCTTTGGGAAAAACAAGGTACCCACAAATTACCACATAGGTGGTAATCCATTAAGTACGGAAGAGGTAATCAGGGACCTAGGGACCCAGGTTTACAGTAACCTCTCATTTGACACTCACATTGCCAAAGTGGTTAGGAAGACCTTCTATATTGCCCACCTTATCATGAAGGGTTTCACATCTAGATCAAGAGAGGTCATTGTGTCCCTGTACTTTTCTCTTATCAGGCCAATGATTGAGTACAATGCCCCATTTGGGATGTATCTTACCTGACACCTGCAGCAGTTGGAAAGACCCCAAAAGTTACTCACCAAGAGGATAAAGGGTCTCAAACATATGTCATATGCTGCCCGACTGAAGAAACTCCAGCTCTATTCAGTCGCATACCGCCTACTCAGAGGTGATCTGTGCCTGACGTACAAGGCCATGTCCAATCCGGAATTAATGGACATGCTCCACCTCAGAAAATCCAAATCCATCAGAGCCATGAGAGCAAGAGACTTGAACCTCAACACAGAAATAAATAGGACGTGCTGGAGGGACAGATTCATAACCCAGAGGCTCCCTACACTCTGGAACAGAATCCCAATCCATGTTAGGCAGAGCCCCTCACTAACTCTATTCAAGAGAAATCTTGACGAGTGGATGGGAGATCGTAGGTTTACCCCGGGGGTCATCTCTGTGTCACTACTAGACAGAGGCACAGTAAACTAAACCCTAAATGGGAGTAGTATTCTCATCCTAGGGGGTGGTGAAAACCACACACACTCTGGCTAGGCTTATAAATGCCCTATGGCAGATAGCCTAGTACGAACCTGTGAACCTATGAACCTATGAATCAGTACATCTGCAGGGATATCCTCAAACACATCTACTTGATTGCTTCCTTTTCCACCCTCTCAGTCAAGGTGAACCCAAGCCAAAGGTATTTGGAATGGGGTCCCTCCTAAAGCTCTGACTGGAGTAGACTGCCCAAGCAAGTACTGCTCCTTTTTAACCAATGGAGGCTTCACAATGGTTAGGTCAGAGGCTGTGTCTCTCTTAGCAGTGGCCTATTTCCCATCTACTAAGATAGGATATAACCTCTTGTGGTAGTTTGGTACCCTTGTTGTCTCCAAACAACTTACTGCTGTCATTCTGTGATTCCCACTTACAGGGTCTCCCACCTTTTGTTCCCCACCTTGCCTCCATGGACATCTATATGCGACATGGCCACACTGGTTGCATTTTTAACATTTAAACCTTGGTCCTGGCCATGTACCTGAATTAGTGGCTTCCCCTGCTACTGACAGAATCTGTTAGGGCAGTTTAGGCTACCCACCATGTGTTCCCTTAGACCCATGTGCAGTACTGGGTATCCCTTTCCTATGCAGTGATGCCCTGATTGCTAGGTATAGGTCTCCTTTTTTCCCCAACTCATCTGCAGTATTGCATTCTCTATCTGCCAACCAGATTCACATGCCCTCAGGCAAAGTGCTAATGGCTTGTTCCCTCACCAAAAAGTTTGCCAGCTCTTCAAAAGTGGTGACCTGACACCCACTCACTCATCTATGAAAATAAGTGCTTAACTCAGCAATATATTCACACACAGTACTGCGGTGGTGGTGCTGCGGTAGTGTTGTCACCTCACAGTAAGACGTCCTGTTCGATTCGCAGCTAAAGCGTCTTCTGTGTGGAGACATGCGTGAATGGGCGTACTTTCGTTGAAGGCTGTGCATCAGGGCTGGCAACTCGGTACGTAAAAATCTACTGCCAATCATTAGCGGACTGGAGTTCTGCTGTGGCGACCCCTAACCGGGAAAAGCCAAAAGATACAACAACAACAACAACAACTTTCATCTGCCTTGCATCTATGCTCACAAAGTATTTTCCTATAAGCTTCAGGTGTTAACTTAAAACACTCT
Source organism: Protopterus annectens (assembly GCF_019279795.1). Lineage (NCBI taxonomy): Eukaryota > Metazoa > Chordata > Ceratodontiformes > Protopteridae > Protopterus > Protopterus annectens. Next base: position 326,704,085 of record NC_056735.1, read on the forward strand.
AATAAACAATTTTTAACAGTATTATAATTTAAGCAATCAGTATCAGACAATTTAGAAACATCGGTTACAGCTTTACCATGGAGTAAGGGGGGGTCAGGAACCATAACTAGAGCTCTTGGTCAGCATTATACCATTTATATACCCTTTCAAACATATGAATAAAACTATCAAAATTATCACCCTCTGTAAATTGTGGAAGAAATTTGCTGGCCTTTGCTGCCTCTAGGGTTCGGTTACTCCCTTCCCCATTGCCTCCATGACCCTGGTGAAGAGTCAGTATCTCCTTTTCATGTTGCCTCTGCTTCTCATTTTCTTCAGCCTCCAAATGTCTCAGTCTCTCATTTTCTTCGGCCTCCATATGCCACATTCTCTCTGCTGATTCTATTTCCAAATGTTTGGCCTCCAGTTCAAGTCTCTTTAACGCCAGATGAATTTTTAACTCCTCAGTGGAAAGGCTAAACTGTCCATTCTCTAAGAGCTGTACATCCCCAAGGCCAGTCTGATTGTCTTCCTGGCTGCTCGTCTGTTATGCAGCTGTGGCTAAGGGTGCAATCATTTCAGCTTTAGTCGGGTTGGCATGCCCCAATCCTTTGGCTTGGTACATCTCCGCCAACTGACTGCTTGTCAGCTTGCCATACTCCTCTGTTGACATCTTTGCCTGCTCTCCATGACTAACTAAGCTAACAAAAAATAAAAGTATTGTGATATGAAACTCTAAATGTTCACTGTGTGGCTGCTAGAGAGTACAAACACCTTCTTTAGTGACCACTGTTTACAGGCTACAGGAATTCAATACCCATACCACTGAATCACAATAATTGGATATCCCACCACTGCCAACCAATAAATGTGACACCCCACTACTGCACCAGTAATCAAGGAGCCTCAATCCTCACCACTGGCACCAGTGGGGGATGTATATTGGGAGGATGACAAGTACACACACACAGTATTTCCAGATGCAGCTCTCTGCATCAAGTCCAGTTTCCCTTAAGAGCACACAGAGAGCACAGTACGTCCAGGGCTGGTTTCTCCCTCTTTCTCCAGATTCCCAATAAGACTCCCCACTGGCACAGCTATAGAGTTGAGTCCTTACCCAGGATTCCAAGCCAAGTCCTCCAACAATCTCTCTGTCCATCCAGTGCTGTGTGTCCCTGATTGGAGATTTGTTTTATACACACACACACACACACACACACACACGTGCGGGCACACACACACACACACACACACACACACACACACACACACACACACACACACACACACACACACACACACACACACACACACACACACACACACACACCTGGGAAAGGCTGGCACATGTTTATTACCTATGCTCTCTTCTGCCCAGACTATAACGTAGTTATTACTGCCACCAGAACCTTTATCGGCTACTTTTAAGCCCTTAACAAAGGGTGTCAAATCCTACTGTGTAATGTTACTTTTAATACAAATGGTAGTTTGACCAAGAGCAAGGCTATTAGGAATAGCCCACAGTGTCACCAAATAAATATGCAAGTACTCTCAGAACTTAAATATCTCTAGACAGATCAGCCACAATGAAATGTTTAAATACAGATAATAATAAATAAAAGAGTAAGAAAATGCCCAGTATATGTTCACAATTACATCAGTGTTCAAAATCACAGGAAATATTTAAAACAATATTGCAGGACAGTCTCAAATTAATAAAGAAAACATCTAAATTAAACTTTGCTATATTCTTGACTATATCTAAGAAAATTATACTGTTTCCTAGACTTAATTACCCATAACAAGGCAGATGTGTAGTGAATGGATCTTGTGAGGTCCAAGACAGACTACAGAATGATGTCTCTCTCAGAGAGTTCTTAAATTAATATGTCAAATATTACTGCTGGGATAGCTTGCAGAATGACATCATTTCTTATCATCTGACTCTATCCCAGGTAAAACCTCCACTGATGAAAGCTAGTAGTATTTAGCATTCACCAGTGAAAATACATAGACAAGGGCTTTTCCTCAGATCTTTGACAACTGGTAGAAGTCATAAAACAATAAACACTTCCAAGACAATACCGAAAACTCCTTAGTTTTAGACATTTTGTCTCTTGCTGCACTGAATCTGACAGATGACATCTTTTTATGGCCTGATTATAAAGTAATTTAAATTCAGCTATTTTTCTGAAGTTAACCTTCTGTATTCCAGTTTCCATGCTTAAAATATATACATCTAAACAGTCACAATAGTGCAGGTACATTTCTGTTCTATTCCAGTAGAGCACGCTGTGGTACCATTTCAAACAGCATTTTGTAAAATACAACTTCAGGACACGTCTATATAAACCATCTTATATGATATATAGCTGTAATACATTTGTAAGACAAACATCTTATATGAATCATGTTGATATTCACAAATCACATATAGTTATTTACAAAATTCCAGATAGCTGTGCTGGCAGTATCTCCTTTTTTGCCAGGGGGCACAGCTAGTAAACCTGTGCCAGCCTTTCCCAGGTGTGTATGTGTGTGTATAAATCAAACCTCAATGAGTGTGTGTGTCAGCTACTTGGTCAGGGACACGAAGCACTGGTTGGACAGAGAGGGTTCTGGAGGCCTTGGCTTGATCACTTAGTTGAGATATCAACTCTATAGCTATGCCAGTGGGGAGTCTTATTGGGGATCTGGAGAAAGAGTGAGAAACCAGCCCCAGACTGACTATGGTCTCTGTATGCTCTTAAGGGAAATTGCATTTGATGCAGAGAACTGCATCTGGAAATACTGTGTGTGTACCTGTTATCCTCCCAGTGAATGTCCCCCACAGGTGCCAATGGTGATCATTGAATCTCCTTGATTACTTACCCACAGGTGGGGATATCCATATCACATATTGATTGGCAGTGGTGGGATATCTACATCACATATTGGCTGGCAGTGTTGGGATCGCCGCATCACATACTGGGATTCAGTGGTGTGGATATTGAACTTCTGTAGCCTGTGAGCAGTGGTCACTAAAGAAGGTGTTTGCACTCTCAAGCAGCCACATGGTAGACATTCAGAGTTTCATATCACAGTAATTTTATTTATTTTTTGTTAGCTTAGTCAGGAAGAGCAGGCGAGGATGTCAGCAGAGGATTAGGGCAAGCTGACAAGGAGCCAGTTGGCTGAGATGTGCCAAGCCAAAGAAGTGGTGCATGCTAACCTGACTAAAGCAGAAGTGATTGCAGCCTTAGTCACAGCTGCATCACAGACAATCAAACAGGAAGACAGCCAGACTGGCCTTGGGGATGTACATCTCTCAGAAAATGGACAGTTCAACTTTTCTTCAGAGGACTTAAAAATCCATCTGGAGTTAAAGAGACTTGAACTGGAGGCCAAACATTTGGAACTAGAATCAGCAGAGAGACTGTGGCAGGAGAAACAAATGGAATTAGAATCAACAGAAAGACTGAGATGTCTGGAAGCTGAAGAAAATGAGAGGCAGAGGCAACATGAAAAGGAGATGCTGACCTTTCGCCAGTGTCATGTAGATAATGGGGAAGGGAATAACCGAATCCCAGAAGCAAAAAAGGTCAGTAAAAATTTTCCACAGTTTACAGAGGGTGATAATTTTAGTCATACATTTGAAAGAGTATGCAAGCAGTGCAATGTAGGCAAAGGGTTCTGGGTACAGTTCCTGACCAACTTACTCCATGGTAAAGCTGTAACTGCTATTTCTAAATGTCTGATACTGATTGCTTGAATTATAATACAGTTAAAATTGTTTATTAGACTGTTTTAAGTTAACACCTGAAGCTTACAGAAAAAAGTTTCACGAGCATAGACGTAAGGCAGATGAAAGTATGTCTGATTATATTGATGAGTTAAGCACTTATTTTCATAGGTGGGTGAGTGGATGTCAGGTCACCAGTTTTGAAGGACTGGCAGACCTTTTGGTGAGAGAACAAGCCCTTAGCACTTTGCCTGAGGACATGAGAATCTGGTTGGCAGATAGAGAATGCAATACCGCAGATGAGTTGGGGAAAAAGGAGACCTATACCTAGCAAGCAGGGCATCACTGCACAGGAAAGGGATACCCACAGCTGTACATGGGTATAAGGGAGCCCATGGTGGGCAGCCTAAACCACCCCAACAGAGTCCACCAGTAAAAGGGGAAGCCACTAGTTTAGAAGTACACAGCCAGGATCAAGGGTTAAATGTTTTAAATGTAACCAGTGAGGCCATGTAGCATATAGACATCCACAGAGGCAAAGTGGGGAACAAAAGGCAGGGAAGGCAGCAAGTGGGAATGCCAGAATGCCAGTGGTATGTTGTCTGGAGACAACAGGAGTACCAAACAACCACAAGAGGTTATATCCTACCTTAGTAGATGGGAAATAGGCCACTGCTAAGAAAGACACAGCCTATGACCTATGCATTGTGAAGCCTGTAATGATTAAAGAGGAGCACTATTTGCTTTGGCTTTCTACTCCAGTCAGAGTTTTAGGAGGGACCCCATTCCAAATATCTTTGGCTAGGGTTCACCTTGACTGGAAGGGCAGAAAAGGAAGCAAGCAAGTAAGTGTGTTTGAGGATATCCCTGCAGATGTCTTGATAGGGAATGATTTTGATAATGCAGTACCTTGTGTGCATGCAGTTACATGCAGTCAGGCTTGTAGACAGGCATGTGGGTCTGGTAGCCTCCGGGGGACCCAGGCAGACCACAGACTTGAAGCCAGGACTGGTGAGATGGTTACTTCTGGGAGAGAGCTACCGTGTAGCAGTGACACTGAAGGTGAGCCCACAGCTGCTGGTGGGTACTGATGTTCCCTTGAAGAGAGTGACTGCAAGGGCAGAGGTGAGTAGTATTACCCAGGCTGAGAGTGAGGAACATCTGACAGAAAGTACCAGACTTCCTGTGGAAGGGGAGCTGGGAAGGATTACAAAGAGAGAGTTGAAACAGACTCAGCTGTTAGACCCTACATTACAAGGCTTGAGGGAGGTAGCTAGAGAGGCACCTGATTTTCAAGGAAGGGGGGAATCCATATACTGGGGCAATTGGTTACTGTATAGAGAGTGGAGCCCTGAGGGAGGGCTAGAGGGTGAGAGAATACAACAGTTGGTAACAGCCAGAGCCTACAGTCTGGCATGTCTAGCCAAAGCCCATGCCATTCCCTTTGCAGGTCATAAGGGGCATAAAGCATACTAAAAGATGTATTATGCAGGCGTTTTATTGGCCTGGGATTTCCAGGGATGTAACAGAGTACTGCAGGACCTGTGAGTAGTGCCAAAAGGTAGGCAAGGCAGGAGACAGGGTCAAAGCTCCTTTGGTGACTTTAGCTGTGATTGAGCAGCTATTTCAGAGGGTAGCCATGGATATTGTGGGTCCTCTGAGTACCCCAAGTTCCAAAAGGAAGAAGTATATCCTAGTGGTAGTAGATTGTGCTACCAGGCACCCTGAGGCGGTGGCTCTGTCCTCCATTGAGGCAGAAAAGGTAGCAAATGCTTTGTTAGTGATTTTCAGCAGGGTAGGTTTCCTGAAAGAAACACTGACTGACAGAGGTGTCAATTTCATGTCAAACCTGCTGGCTTATCTGTGGAAGCACTGTGGCCTGAAGCACCTAAAGATCACTCCCTATCATCCCAGACTAATGGTTTTGTGAATAGGTTAAACTCTACTCTAAAGACCATGCTATGGGCATTTGCAGACCAATTTAAGAGGGCGTGGGACAAACAATTGCCCCATCTGTTGTTTGCTTACAGAGAGGTGCCCCAGGAATCCACATTTTTTTCACGCTTTGAGTTGCTGTATGGGCATAGGGTGAGGGGAGCTCTAGATTTTATTTGTGATGAGTGTGAGGGTGAGTGTGAATCCCACAAGGAGTCTGTTGTGGCATATGTCCTAAACCTCAGGACAATACTCAGGGAACTCATGGGCTTGGACCCGGACAACCTGGGAGATGCCCAACAACAGAAAAAGTTCTGGTATGACATGTATGCTCAAACCAGAGAGTATGCTGTGGGGCAGCAGGTTACGGTTCTCATTCCTGTCAGACACAATAAGCTTCAGGCAGCTTGGGTGGGACCCTTCAAAGTGGCAAGGAAGGTCAGTGATGTTAACTACATGGTAGAACTGCTAGGTTCATAGGTTCATAGGTAGGTAGGTATTAGGCTATTGGCCCTAGGGTCTATACAAGCCTAGCCAAAAAGGTACCCTGGCTTTCGCCACCCAAGAAAATTATTTTCCTGTGCCCCTGTCAAGCAGAACCACAGAAGTGATCCCCGGGGTGAATTTCCTATTACCCATCCAATCATCAAGATTTTTCTTGAATAGTGTTAATGAGGAGCTCTGTTTGACAAAGATAAGTAGTCTGTTCCAGAGTATGGGAAGTCTCTGGGACAGGAATCTATCCCTCCAGCATGTTCTGTTTATTGTGGTGACAAAGTTTAGGTCCCTAGAGCGTGTAGCTCGGAGGGATTGGGATTTCTTTAAGTGGAGCATGTCCAACAGCTCTGGGTTTGACATAGCATTGTATGTTAGGCAGAGATCGCCTCTGAGTAGGCGATATGCGACGGAGTAAAGCTGAAGTTTTTTGAGACAGTCTGCATAAGGCATCTGTTTGAGGCCAGTAATCCTCTTTGTGAGGTATTTTTGCGGCCTTTCCAGTTGTTATAGATGTCTTGTGAGGTACATACCAAAAGGGGCGTTGTACTCTATAATGGGTCTAATGAGTGATGAGTAGAGGGGAACAGTGACCTCTTTTTTTTCTGGATGAGAAACCTTTTGTGATGAGGTGTGCCACGTAGAAGGATTTCCTGACCACTGTGGTGATGTGATTATCAAAGGAAAGACTACTGTCCACCTGTGTCCCAAGGTCTCTTATCACACTTTTGGTGTTAAGTAGACTACCGCCTATGTGGTAGTTCATGGGTACAGAGTTTTTATCAAAGGGGATGACAATGCACTTTTTGGCATTGAGCTTAAGACCATGTCTTTGACACCAGGCATCTGTCTCAGTGAGGCCCTTTTGTAGGATGTCCACATCGTTAGGAGTTTCAATTATGGCTCCTAGTTTGCAGTCATCTGTGAATTTAGTTAGCCAAAGACCTTCTGTGTTAGCCTGTACTTCAGAGAAGTAGATACCAAACAGGAAAGGACCCAGGACTGAACCCTGTGGTACTCCACTTGTCACTGGTCTGAAGTCTGATTTGAAGTCTGCTACTTTCACGGTGTGGGTTCTGTCAGTAAGCCAGTTGGCAACCCATCTTGTGACATAGGGATTTATACTTAGTTTAGTGAGTTTATCTATAATTCCAGAGTGGAGGATGGTGTCGAACGCCTTGGTGAGATCTAGATAGGCTGTGTGAACCACCTTACCCTCATCTATGGCTTTGGTGACTACTTCAAAGAAGTCTATCAGGTTTAGGAGACATGATCTGCCTTTTACAAACCCAAACTGTGTGGGGTCCAGAGTTTGGAGATCTCCAATGCCTTTGTTTATGAGTTCCATGATGATACGTTCCATGGCCTTGCAGACGAGGCTCGTCAGGCTAATGGGGTGGTAGTTCCCGAGGTCTGTTGTGGCCCCCCCTTTGTGGAGTGGGATAACTGTTGCGGTGCACCATTCAATGGGCACAAAGCCTGAGGTGAGGCTATGATTGAACATGGTACTTAGGTGGGGTGCCAGTTCATTCTGTAGTTCATGTAGAAGGCAGCCTGGGATGTTGTCAGGTCCCATGGATGCTGTGTTCTTGGCTTTGGAGAGTGAAGTTTTTACCTGTGCAGCCATGATTACAGGAACTTTGCATTCTTCTGGTAAAAAGATGGTCCCTTTAGGGGGTGAGAGGGGGGTAAAGTTAGCACTGAACCTATCTGCCAGGATGTTGGCAATATCAGTTGGTTCTGTATATTTAGTGTCATTGTGCTGATTTTGACATAGCTATAGAATGCTTTTTGGTTGTCTTTAGAATCAGTGGCAATTTTGTTTTCATAACTAGCTTTGGAGGATTTTATGAGGGATCTCAGCTTCTTACTGAGGTTGACCAGGGAGTTCCTCCTTTCGTGGGATTTTACTCTTTTTTGCAACAGTTTCTTTCTTCTGTTGTAGAGTTTGTTTATGGCAGAAGACCACCAGATTGGCTTCCTTTTTTTGGAGGATAGCATCTTGGTTCTGTTAGGGATAACACGGTCCATGCACTCGTGTAAGTGCTTATAAAGTGCATTTGTGTAGGATTCAGCGGTTGTACCTCTATTGTCCATCTGCATGGGTGTCGTGAAGTTTGCCACTTCTGTCTTAAGAAGCATGAAGTTGGCTTTGGATACATTTTTTACAGTTGTTTTCCTAATGGGGGGAGTGGGATGTGGATGTCTAGGGTGATTAGCTTGTGGTCGGATCTGACCAACGAGGAGCTGACCTCTGGTGTGGAATACCGGTCACCCATGTTGGTGATGACCAGGTCTAGGATATTGCTGCCCCTGGTGGGGGTGTGGATAAGTTGATCCAAAGTGTTGGAATTGAGGATTTCCAGAAAATGTTGAGCAAAAGAGCTGGTACATGAGTAGTTTTCCCAGTTAATGGTAGGGTAGTTGAAATCACCCATTATTAGAGTGTTGGGTTGTACCTTAATATTTTCCAGTGTATCAAGAAAAGAGGAGTGGGAATCCTGGGGCATGGTGGGGGGTCTGTAGCAAGCTACAATCTGGATTGCGGTTTTGCCCAGAGTTAGTTGAACTTGGATAATCTCGGATGCATTATGCTGAGCAACTAGCTTGGAGGTGTGGATATCCTTAATGAATATGGACATGCCTCCACCTTTAGTGTTTCGGTCCGGGTTTGGTGGCTGAAAGGTGTGGTATGAATTATAGCCTGGTAATGCAGGCGTGCTCTCTGGAGCTTTGAACCAGGTCTCTGTCACTGCATAGATGTCAATGTTCTCCATTTTAAGGAGTGCCTCGAGTGAGTGCATTTTGAGGTTTAGACTTCTAGCATTGAGTAGCATTACCCTCAGATTTTGCTTGCTTGTACCTGTTACGGTGGTGAATTTGTCATTTGAACCTTGCCTAAAAAAGGCACTATAGGGGTGGCAAGAGCCTTTGCCAGTATCCAGAATCCCAAGGGCGACAGGTGCAGGCCATCTCTGGCAAAGCAGCATGGTCTATCGATCATGTCATCCCAGGCAAACAGAAACTGGATTCCCTTAGAATGACACCAGAAGCTTAGCCAATTGTTAAAGTCAGTCATTTTGTCCTTGTACTGTGGTGTCTTTCTGGGTGATGGCAGGATGCTACTCAGGGCTAGGGTCATACCAACCTGGGCTACAAGATCGGAGAGCTCCTCCATGTCTCTTTTCATGTAGTCCAGGGAGGTACATCTCAGGTCATTCACACCACCATGGACAATGACAGAGTCATATTTGTACTTGTTGTGGAGTGACTTGAGTGCGTGTGTTATGTGGTGGATCCTGGCACCTGACGGGCAGCTGACAGTAACTTTTTCCTTGTTTAGCCTGGTGAGTGGAACATCAGTGTGCCTGACTATAGAGTCACCTATGACTAGAGTGCTGGGTACGTTATGCCTAATGGTCTGTAGTTGAGAGGCACACTGAGTATGTGGGCTATGTGTCATTTGGGTTGTGTTGGGGGGTGGAGGTTGCTTGCATTTCTGCTTTGGAGTCCTCTGTTGTTTGGACAGATTTGTACTGAAAGCCTCGGCAAATGTAGGTGTGTGTTTTGTGGTTCTGTGTGAGTGTTTCGGTGGTGTAGGTTTTGAGGGACTATGTGATGAGTGTGGTGCGGTGCAAGTGTTTACCTTCTCCTCTTGACTGTCTAGGCCAGTCTTTGGTGAAGAGAGCTTTGCTTCCAGTTTGGCTATATAAGTGCATCTCTCACAGGTCATAGTGTTGGGTGGTAGGAGGAGAGGGTTGTCTGTGTACATGAGGCAATTGCTGCATTGTCCCAAGATGCCCAGATTCATCAGGTAGACAGGAGAAAACACTGGGAGCTGACCTTTAGATATGCCTGAATAGGTGCTTATTTATTAAGTACTAAAAACTGTTTTCCTCTAGAAATGTGAGGAAAGTTGAGTGCTGTAGTAATTTGTAACTTATTTAGTGCTTACTATGAGTTCTGAACAAGTGCTGAGATCAAAGAAACAGATGAGTGCTAAAACTAAAAAGCTGGCTAGTTGCAAGGGAAATTTTGAAGAACAGACTTTATGGCGCCAGGAATAGTTTAATCCCAGTTAAGTGGGGGGGGGGGGCACTTAGGAGCTCACAAACAGTCCTGGACACAGCAAATCTGTATCTGACCTACCACAGGAAAGGGGGAAGCAAACTTAGAATTTTTTTTCCAGTAAAGTGGAAATGGAGAAAGCTGGAACAGAAGTTAATTCAACATTAAGAATCTGAGTGGGTTGGCCTTCACAAATGTTCTCTGTTAGATTGAGTGAACTAATGACACTAGACTGGGAGGAGTATCACAGATCAAATATACAGTATGGGCGGGCAACTGCAAAGCCACCAAGTATAGGAACACACAACACTAGGGAGGGCAGGTGGGAAAAATTACAGTTCCTAGCTGTAGCCACTAAATGAAAGTTTTAAACAGATCAAGGAGCAGACTTGAGAATGCTTTTAACTGTAAAAGACAAAAATGCACAGAAAAGCTTGGATAGAGCACTCACAAACCGAAAATACAACTCTTAGCATGAAAAGGCAGTTTACAGTTAAGTAATGTTAAAACAGTATAAAACAGTACATAAATGCAGTGAAACAATAAAAAAAAGCTTTATAACAGCGCAAAAATATAGTAGATCAACTGTATAGCACAATTATAAGCATTTCAGAAGTGCAGTTCAGTGAAATAAGTGTAAGAAATAACTTAGCCTGCTCTTGGAATCTTAAGGTGTTTCCACTTAAGCAATGCAATCCAGAACCTGACAATACAAGGCAGGAGGCAGGAGGCAGGGTCACAAATTTTACCTTGTTAACATGATGAAACCTTACCATGATAGAGAGGCTCTTGTGCTGAGTATTTGCAGTAGGAGGCAGGAGGAGTCTGAGGAGGATCTATGGCTACAGCATGCCAGCCAGCAAAATCCCAAGTTACTGTGGTGGATCCTAGGGTTGCAGGCATATGATGTGACAGTGCAACAGTATAATGAGTTCAGCAATGGAAAGACAGCTGGGATCTGAAGACAGGGTAATGTATTCCCAGATAGGCTCATCCGCTCAAATAATGTTTCCCAAGGGTCACTTGAAAAAGTAGCTTGAGTCTTCGAAGGGGGAAAAAGTGTGACAAAAGGAGGTATTGACAGCGCAACTAGCTGGAATTTTGTAAATAAGTATATGTCATTTGTGAATATCAAACTAATTTATACAAGATGTTTGTGATACAAATGTATTTGAATTGTATGTCATGTGTAAAGCAAACTGCTTTGTACAGATGTTTCTGTTAAAAAGGTATTTGTAAAGTGCTTGTGCTTAAAATGCATCCACAGTGTGGTGCCCTAGTGGAAGAGAACAGAAATGTTTGTGCACCATTGTAACTAAATGTATTTATTTTAACAGAGGAAACCAGAGGGTTACCTCAGTCCAGCAAACTTTAGACAAATATTTGAAATTAAATTACTTTATATTCTAGGCCATAAATATTCTTCAGTGCAGCCAGAGACACAGTCTGTACTAGGACGCTTTCTGCATTGTCTTTGGGGTGAACTAATTGCTACTTTGGAAGCATGAAAGAATGCAGTTGTTTTATGACTTCCAGCACTTGACAAATATCTGAGCAAAAGCCCTTGTATGTGTATTTTTACAGGTAGGTGCTAAGTCCTGCCAGCTTCAGCAATAATGGGGGGGGGGGGGGGTGTTACCTGAGAAGTAGAAGTCATATGACAAAAAGGATGTAATTCTGCAAGCTGTCCCAGCAGTAATATTTTAGATGCCATTTTGAGGGGTCTCTTAGTGAGACAGAGCATCTGTATTCTGTCTTGGACCTGACAAGAAGACAAACCCTTTACCACTTCATCTGTCTTGCTTTATTAGTAAGTTTTTAGGGTATAATAATTTTCTTAGCTACAGTGAGGAATACAGTGAAGCTTAATTTAGATATTACTTTTCTTTATTTATCTGAGCCTGTCTTGCAATGTTATTTTAAATATTTCCTGTGTTTTGAACTCTGGTGTCACTGTAAATATATACTTAATATTTTCTTGTTCTTTTATTATTTATTATTAAATATATTTAAACTTTTCATTGTGGCTGATCTTTGTAGAGATATTTAAGTTTTGAGAGTACTTGCATATTTATTTGGTGACACATGGGCCACTCCTAATAGCCCTGCTCTTGTTCAAACTACCATTTGTATTAATATTAATATTACACAGTAAAATTGGTCACCCTTTGTTAAGGACCTTAAAGTAGCTGTCAAGGAGGGACTGGTGGCAGTGGAAACTTCATTATAGACTGGGCAGAATAAGGCATAGCTAGTAAACCTGTTCCAGCCTTTCCCAGGTATGTGTGTGTAAATCAAACCTCAAAGAATGTGTGTGTGTCAGCTACTTGGCTAGGGGCATGAAGCACTGGCTGGAGAGAGAGACGGTGCTGGAAGTCTTGGCTTGGTCACTCTGCTGATATCTCAACACTATAGCTGTGCCAGTGGGGAGTCTTATTGGAGATGTAGAGAAAGAGTGAGAAACCAGCCCTGGACTGACTATGGTCTCTGTGTGCTCTTAAGCAAAATTGTACTTGATGCAGAGAACTGCATCTGGAAATACTTTGTCTGTACCTGTTGTCCTCCCAGTGAATATCCCCCCACAGGTGCCAGTGATGAGGATTGGAGCTCTTTGATTACTGACCTACAGGTGGGATATCCATCACATGTTGGTGGCAGTGGTGGGTCGTCACATATTGGTTGGCAGTGGTGGGATATCCACATCACATATTAACTAGCAGTGGTGGGATCACCATATCACATATTGGGATTTAGTGGTGTGGATATTGAACTTCTGTAGCCTGTAAACAGTGGTCACTAAATAAGGTGTTTGTACTGTCAAGCAGCCACATGGAAGACATTCAGAGTTTTATATCACAATAGTTTTATTTATTTTTTGTTAGCTTAGTTAGTCAGGGAGAGTAGGCAAGGATGTCAGCAGAGGATTATGGCAAGCTGACAAGGAGCCAGTTGGGTGAGATGTACCAAGCGAAAGAACTGGTGCATGCCAGCCTGACTAAAGTGGAAATGATTGCAGCCTTAGTCACAATTGCATCACAGACCATCAACCAGGAAGACAGCCAGACTGGCCTTGGGGATGTACAGCTCTCAGAAAATGGACAGTTCAACTTTTCCTCAGAGGACTTAAAAATCCATCTGGAGTTAAAGAGACATGAACTGGAGGCCAAACATTTGGAACTAGAATCAGTATAGAGACTGCAGGAGGAGAAATAAATGGAATTAAAATCAACAGAGAGACTGAGATGTCTGGAAACTTAAGAAAATGAGAGGCAGAGGCAACATGAAAAGGAGATGCTGACTGTTTGCCAGGGTCATGGAGGTAATTGGGAAGGGAATAACCAAACCCCAGAAGTAATAAAGGTCAGTAAATTTCTTCTACAATTTACAGAGGGTGTTAATTTTGATAGCTTTATTCATATGTTTGAAAGGGTATATAAACAGTATAATGTTGACCAAGGGCTCTAAGTATGGTTCCAGACCCTCTTACTCCATGGTAAGGCTGTAACCGCTGTTTCTTAATTGTCTGATACTGATTGCTTAAATTATAATACAGCTAACAATTGTTTATTACAGTGTTTTAAGTTAACATCTGAAGCTTATAGAAAAAAGTTTCATGAGCATAGACGCAAAGCAGATGAAAGTGTGTGTGATTATATTCCTGAGTTTTCATAGGTGGGTGAGTGGGTGTCAGGTAACCACGTTTGAAGGTCTGGCAGACCTTTTGGTGAGGGAACAAGCCCTTAGCACTTTGCTTGAGGACATGAGAATCTGGTTGGCAGATAGAGAATTCAACACCGCAGATGAGTTGGGGAAAAAGGAGACCTACATTATACCTAGCAAGCAGGGCATCACTGCACAGGAAATAGATACCCACAGCTGCACATGAGTATAAAGGAACCCATGGTGGGCAGCCTACACTGCCCCAACAGAATCTGCTAGTAACAGGGGAAGCCACTAGTTTAGGTACATGGCCAGGATCAAGGGTTAAATGTTCATGTAACTAGTGGGGCCATATAGCATATAGATGTCCACAGAGGCAAGGTGGGGAACAAAAGATAGGGGAAACAGCAAGTGGGAATGAAAGAATGTCAATGGTAAGTTATTTGGAGACAACAAGGTTACCAAACTACCACAAGAGGTTATATCCTGTATTAGTGGATAGGATGCAGGCCACTGCTAAGAGAGATACAGCCTCTGACCTAACCATTGTGAAGCCTGCAATGCTTAAAGAGGAGCACTATTTTCTTGGACAGTCTACTTCAGTCAGAGCTTTAGGAGGGACCCCATTCCAAATACCTTTGGCTAGAGTTCACCTTGACTGGGAGGGTAGAAAAAGAAGCGAGCAAGTAGGCATGTTTGAGGATATACCTACAGATGTCCTGATAGGGAATGATTTTGATAATGCAGTAACTTGTGTGCATGCAGTTACATGTAGTCAGGCTTGGAGACAGACATGTGGGTCTGATACCCTGGGGGGACCCAGACAGACTGCTCACTTGAAGCCAGTACTGGTGAGGTGGTTACTTCAGGGAGGGAGCTATCATGTAGCAGTGAGACTGAAGGTGATCCACACCTGCTGGTGGGTACTGATGTTTCCATGGACAGAATAACTGCATGGGCAGAGGTGAGTAGTAGTACCCAGGCTGACAGTGAGGCACCACTGTCAGAGGATACCAGACTTCCTATGGAAGGGTATCTGGAAATGGTTACAAAGTGAAAGTTGAGACAGGCTCAGCTTTCAGACCCTATATTACAAGGCTTGAGGGAGGTAGCTAGGGAGGCACCTGATTCTCAAGGAAAGGGAGAATCTGTATACTGGGACAAAGGGTTACTGTATAGAGAGTGGACCCCTGAAGGAAGGCTAGTTGGATGAGAGAATACAGCAGTTGGTAGTGCCCAGAGCCTACCATCTGGCACTTCTATCCATAGCCTATGACATTCCCTTTGCAGGTCATATGGGCATAAAGCATACCAAGAGATGTATTATGCAGATCTTTTATTGGCCTAGGATTTTCAGGGATGTAACAAGGTATTGCAGGACCTGTGAGCAGTGCCAAAACGTAGTCAAGGCAGGAGACAAGGTCAAAGCTCCTTTGGTGCATTTGCTTGTAATTGAGGAGCCATTTTAGAGGGTAGATATGGATATTGTGGGGCCTCTGAGTACCCCAAATTCCACAGGGAAGAAGTATATCCTAGTTGTAGTAGATTATGCTACCAGATATCCTGAGGCAGTGGCTCTGTCCTCCACTGTAGCAGAAAAGGTGTCAAATGCTTTGTTAGAGATTTTCAGCAGGTTAGGTTTCCCGAAAGAAATACTGACTGACAGAAGTGCCAATTTCATGTTAGACCTGCTGGCTTGTCTGTGGAAGCACTGTGGACTGAAGCACCTAAAGACTACTCCCTACCATCCCCAGACTAATGGACTTGTGGAGATATTAAACTCTACACTAAAGACCATGATATGGGCATTTTTAGACCAGTTTAAGAGGGACTGGGACAAATATTTGCCCCATCTGTTGTTTGCTTACAGAGAGGTTCCCCAGGAATCCACAGGTTTTTCATGCTTTGATTTGTTGTATGGACATAGGGTGAGGGGAGCTCTAGATTTGATTTGTGATGAGTGGGAGGGTGAGTGTTTATCTCACAAGGAGTCTGTTGTGGCATATGTCCTAAACCTCAGGACAAGGCTCGGGGAACTCATGGGCTTGCCCAAGGAGAACCTGGCAGAAGCCCAACAGCAGGAAAAAGGTCTGGTATGACAAGAATGCTCAAGCCCAAGAGTATGCTGTGGGACAGCAGGTTAGGGTCCACATTCCTGTCAGACACAATAAGCTACAGGCAGCTTGGGTGGGACCCTTCAAAATGGTACCATGTTAACGTGATGAAACCTTACTATGATAGAGATGTCCATGTGCTGAGTATTTGCAGTAGGAGGCAGGAGGAGTCTGAGGAGCATTTATGGCTACAGCAAGCCAGCCAGCAAAATCCCAAGTTACTATGGTGGAGCCTAGGTTTGCAGGCATATGATATGACTGTGCAACAGTGTAATGGGGTCAGCAATGCAATGGCAGCTGGGATCTCAAGACAGGGAATGGGGTAATATATTCCTAGATAGGCTCATCCCTCTCAAGCAATGTTTCTCAAAGGTCACTTGAAAAAACTAGCTTGAGTCTTCAAAGGGGGGGGGGGATGTGACAAAAGGAGGTACTGCCAGCACAGCTAGCTGGAATTTTGTAAATAATTATAGGTCATTTGTGAATATAAAACTAATTTATACAAGCTGCTTGTGATACAAATGCATTAGAACTGTATGCCATGTGTATATCAAACTGCTTTGTACAGATGCTTGTGTTGAAAAGGTATTTGTAAAATGCTTGTACTTAAAATGTATCCCCAGTGTGCCCTACTGGAAGAGAACAGAATGTACATCCACTATTGTAACTGTTTAAATGTACTTGTTTTGACAGAGGAAACCAGAAGGTTAACGTCAGTCCAGCAAACTTTAGAAAAATATTTGAAATTAAATTATTTTATAGGCTAGGCCATAAAAATGCTTCAATGCAGCCAGAGACACAAAGTCTGTACTAAGAAGTTTTCTGTATTGTCTTTGTGATGAACTAATTGGTACTTTGGAAGCATGAAGGAATGCAATTGTTTTATAACTTCCAGCACTTGCCAAATATCTGAGCAAAAGCCCTTGTATGTGTATTTTTACAGTTAGGTGCTAAGTCCTGCCAGCTTTAGCAATGGGGGTTTTACCTGGGAATTAGAAGTCAGATGACAAGAAATGATGTTATTATGCAAGCTATCCCAGCAGTAATATTTTAGATATTATTTTGAGAAGTCTGTTAGTGACACAGAGCATTTTGTATTCTGTCTTGGACCTGAAAACAAGAAGAACCCTTCACCACCTCATCGGCCTTGCTCTATTAGTAAGTTTTTAGGGTATAGTAATTCTCTTAGATTCAGTCAGGAATATAGTGAAGCTTAATTTAGATATTATTTTCTTTATTTAAATGAGCCCGTCCTGCAATGTTATTTTAAATATCTCCTGTATTTTGAACTCTGATGTCGTACTGCGGTGGTGGTGCTGCGGTAGCGTTGTCGCCTCACAGTAAGACGTTGTCCTGTTCAATTCTCAGCTAGCGCGTCTTCTGTGTGGAGACATGCGTGAATGGGCGTACCTTCGTTGAAGGTTGTGCGTCAGGGCTGGCAACTCAGCATGTAAAAATCTACTGTCAATCATTAGCGGACCGGAGTTCCGCTGTGGCAGCCCCTAACCGGGAAAAGCCGAAAGACACAACAACAACAACAACAACATTTTGAACTCTAATGTCACTGTGAATATATAGTTAGTATTTTCTTGTTCTTTAATTATTTATTATTAAATATATTTAAACCTTTCTTTGTGGCTGATCTTTGTAGATATATTTAAGTTTTGAGAGTACTTGCATATTTATTTGGTGACACTATGTGGGCCACTTCTAATAGCCTTGCTCTTGGTCAAACTACCATTTGTATTAATGTTAATATTACACAGTAAAATCGGTCACCCTTTGTTAAGGGCCTTAAAGTAGCTGTCAAGTAGTGACTGGTGACTGTGGAAACTACCATTATAGTCTGGGGAGATGGGGGCATAACTAGTAAACCTGTGCTAGCCTTTCCCAGGTGTGTGTATGTGTGTGTGTGTGTGTGTGTGTGTGTGTGTGTGTGTGTGTGTATGTGTGTGCAAACCAAACCTCAAATAGTGTGTCAGCTACTTGAGCAGGTGCACAAAGCACTCTTTGGACAGAGAGGGTGCCGAAAGTCTTGGCTTGGTCACTCAGCTGAGATCTCAACTCTATAGCTGTGCCAGTGGGAAGTCTTATTGGGGATCTACAGAAAGTGTGAGAAATCAGCCCTGGACTGACTGTGGCCTCTGTGTACTTTTAAGGAAAATTGCACTTGATGCAGAGAGCTGCATCTGGAAATACTGTGTGTGTACCTGTTATCCTCCTAGTTAACATCTCCCCACAGGTGCCAGTGGTGACAATTGAGGCTCCTTGATTACTGGCCCCTGGTGAGATATCCATGTCACATATTGGTTGGCAGTGGTGGGTCGTCACAGGGGGATTCTATAACTGATCATAAATTGAGGTCATTTGCAAACTTGGTCTGGCAGAGGCTGTTGACATTGATCTTGACTTCTGAGAAGTAGACACCCAAAAGGAGCAGACCCAAGCACAGAGGCCTGAGCAACTCTACTAGTGATGGCCCTCTTTGTGAAGGTGTTCTTCCCTATCCTTACTTCCCGGCTATCCAGCACATAACATAGGCTTTTATGCCTATATCCATGAATTTATTTACAATGACTAAGTAATGTATTGTATGAGATGCCTTAGGCAGGTCAAGGTAGGCAGTATGCACCATTTTCCCTCCTCCCTTACCTTGTTGAC
Source organism: Protopterus annectens (assembly GCF_019279795.1). NCBI lineage: Eukaryota > Metazoa > Chordata > Ceratodontiformes > Protopteridae > Protopterus > Protopterus annectens. The sequence continues at coordinate 326,722,718 of NC_056735.1, forward strand.
CTTCTTATGGATATCCTACAGGTTGAGTAGACAAAAACAAACTTGGGTGGATCTAGTATTTGAAGGGTTTCTCTGCCCTTTTTAATAATTTCTTTTATAATTCTTTCCATGGCTTTGCATATGAGACTTAAAGGGCTGTAGTTCCTAGGGTCTGTTAATGGCCCACCCATGTGCAGAGGGATGGCCATTGCAGTTCTCCATTTGCTTGGCACAGAGCCTGTCTGGAGGCTATAGTTAAAAAGTGACTTCAGTTGTCCTAATAGATCATGTTTCAGGCTGTTTAGGAGGCATCCTGGGCTATAACTGGGGCCCATTGATGCAGTGTTTTTAGCATTAGATAGTGCATCTAGGACCTGCTGTTATTGATTGTTGGGGGATAGTTTTGATGGCATTTCATGGGGAGGGAACCAAGGAGGGGTAAAATTGGAGCTGAATTTGTCAGCCAACAGATGTGCCATATCTTCCAGCTCCATGTAGTTAGCTCCATTTGCAATCAGTTCTGCACAGTACTGTGCATTGGCTTTAAGGTTTTGGACACAGCTAAGGAAAGGTTTGTGATTGTCCTTGCTTCAGAGGCTATCTTTACCTCAAATTCAGCTTTAGTAGACTTAATGTTCCCTGTTAGTTGTTTGTTTAGACTGATGAGAGTGTTTTTATCATACTGGGTGTAGCACTTCCTAATCTTGGTTACTACTTTTTTCTTTTGATGTACAACTTGTTTATGTTTTGATTCCACCAGGGTGGTTTGCTTTTTGAGTTAGTACTGAGCTTATTTCTCGTAGGCACAGTTGCCTCTAGGCATTTATTGACATGATTGTACAGGGTTTCTGTGAACAATTCTGAAAAGGCACCTGTATTCTCAGGGTTTGGGAGGGCTTAAAAGTTTGACATCACTTAGTAGTAGGATGCTTGCCTTAGAATAGTTCTTAAATGATACTGGCTTAGCTTAGTTTAGCTTAGCTGAGGTAAAATAATTTATTTTCATTACAAAGGAGATAGCTTTGAGGTTTGATCGCACACCGTTCTCCCATGTTTGTGAGCACCACCAGGTCAAGTATGTTTGCACCCATAGAGGGTGTATGAACTATGTGGTCCAAGGTGTTTGTGTTTGCAAAGTCCAGGAATCTCTGGGTCTGTAAGTTTGGGGTTGTGTAAGTGTGCTAGTTTGTAGTGGGATAGTTGACATCATCTTTGAATATGGTATTGTGCTGAATTGTGAGAGACTTCAGTTAATCCAAGTACAAGTTATGAGTTTCTTGGGTCATAGAGGAGGAACTATAGCTTGCAAGGATATGATATGGGACTTCGCAGTAGCTGAAGTGCATCATCCTGTTTCACTAGTCTTGAGGTTAGTTTGTTGTTGGTCTAGATTAATATTCTGTCCTTTATCTACTGTTTTGATCTTTGTATCACATATATCTATTTTATTACTCTATTTTCCTTTGCCCTAATTTCAAATGGGATATGATCACTTTCTGCTTAAATGTTAATACTGAAATCATATTTTCTATTTTCTCATTTTCTACTATGACTTAGTGGCATAGTCTTCTACAAAACCTTCACTAATTGAACTATATGTAAGATGTTGTTTGTATTCTCCATTCTGTTTAACATTAAGAAATTATTTTCTTTGTTAATCTTAGTAGTTTTTTCCTTGTTTATTAATTCTAGTGTCTATTGAAAATGTATTTTTCTTTTTTTTTCTGTAGAAAACTTTGAAATGTAGAATGCATGGTGCTCTTGTCTTGAAATCCCATATTAATCCAGATTTTGCAAGTTCATAATTTCTCTGTTTTTGCTGGGCTGCCATAACATTCAAAATCCTGCTTTGCTGCCATATCTGCTTCTATAATTAATGTAGCTTGAGAACAAATCCTGCTAAGTAGAGTAATGAGATTCTTATAATTTTTATATGTTAGTTTATTCTGCATCCCTGGTTTGGCACCAATGTCTCTAATGGATGCAGGTAACCTGTAAATGGTTCATCTCCCAGGCCCATGCTTACACTTATCAATGGTATCAGAACTTGTTAGAGATTTGAGATGAATGGCTAGGCTTAAAAAGCCCCTTGCGGTCCTTAGCCTAGTAAACACTTAAGAACCTATGAACCTATAACGTTCCACAGCAGAACATTAAATGCTTCTCATTGTTTTAGATCTTTTTATGCCTGTCAACTTCTATGATTCTTTTTTCCGAATTCATAATATATATTCCTACATAACTGCACATTTTCAAATTATTAATTAAAACTGAGTAGCCTTTCTCTGTACCATAGATCTATCTATGTTACATCACACGCATACTTAAAAGTAATAATTTCTTCCATATTCAGCTGTTTTGTAAATGTACCTCAAACAAAAGGTTCAAAGAGTTGTTTTTTCCATAAGACAGATTCATTTTCCAGTCTTTGGACATTATATAGGGAGACCAGAGTCTCACCCTTCCTTCCTTCTTAGTTTTGCTAATATTTGCAATCTCTTCTTTTTTGTTTACACCCTCTTTTCTTTGATTGTAAGGCCCATATTTGTTATTGCCTGTCTTTAATTTATTCTAAGCTTCATTTATCGTCTGTATTCTCTTTTTCTGTTTTCATCCATTTATTCTTCTCATGTCTTTTTCTACACACCTCATTAAATTATTATTACATTACTTTATTTTTTCCTCTCTGGAATTCTTTCCTACTGCTAAACAATGCCTGACATATACTCTTATCGATATATTCTGATGCTTTTGCAGTATCATCTCTCACTGTAAGTTCTGTGTTTGTTCATTCTTGAATATTCAAAATATCCAGACTTGTAAGACTTTTCTTAGCATCAAAATTGATTAAGTTATCAAGGGAAAATAGTCTTTTTAAGTTTCACATACTATTTTCATGTCACTTTTTTGAAAGTCAAATTTTAATACTGAGTTAATTTTCTTTCAGCTTATGGTATTGTTTTCTTTTGATATTAATAAATTTGCTTTTTATCAATTTATCTTCCTTTTGTTTTCTTCTTTCCTTCCTTTTTGCTAATCCCACCTTAGGTGCAACCTGCTGCTCTGTTTTTAGCTTCTACTGCCCTCCCTTCTGTCATCTTATCTTTTTTTTATTCTGTCAACACTCCCCATTATATGTTTTTGCTTTTGCTTAACTCTTTGTCCTGTGTTGACTTCCATATTTGCATTTTCTTTATGTTCTGTTTTCAAGTCTTCTGAGTACAGACATATATGAGTTCTCTTTGTCTCGTTCTGCATTATTGTGTGAATTCTCTCTATTTATGTTTACCTTAGTAATTCAATGCCCTCATTTCCCTCTTCCAGTTTAAGTATTTTCATTATTTTGTATCTATTGATTAACTTTTTTTTTTTGCTTTTACCTTTCAAAAATCTCTTTATTTAATCATTTTACTTCTGCTAAAATCTTTGTTACTTCATATTTAATCCCTCCAATCTCTCTGCAATTAATTATTTAATTATACATATATTAATATCTATTTTTAAATAATTCATTACGTCTTCTGAAAGGATTCCACTTATTTGCTTCCTTTTGGCAGTGTATATTTCATTTTTACACTTTCAGTCTCTCCTGTTGATTCAGACGATTCATACCATGGCTACATGTGGGCTACTACAGAATGGACATTGCCCAATATTCATGAGTTATAGGTTCTTACTAAGCTTATAGCCAAGGAGACCACCAAGAAGGTTAGCTACATTAGCCAGTACTGATGGGAAACTGGCAATGCCCTCAATTAAGCAGGTTTTCCTTACATATTCCAGGTGAACATTTTAGATCACCCATCCAATCTTCTAGACTGGCTTTAAAACTTGCTTGGGAGGTACTCTGCTTGATATTTAAGGGCATCATATTCCATGAAAACAGCATTTTACATTGAATGAGATGCCCATCACAACATTTGGTGGTGTTGATGTGGTAGTACAGGTTTAGGTCTGTAGAGCAAGTTTTTGCTTTAGCAGTGTTTTTATTTAGGTGAAGGAGTTCAGAGAGCTGGGTTACTCATACTACTGAAGGCTAAGCAGAGATACCCATTTAGGAGTTTATATGACACTGAGTAGAGGGATATGGATTATAATCCAGCAAAGAAGCTAAGGGTACTGACATCTAAGAGCTTTTTGGTGAGGAAACACTGAGGTTTCTTCAGTTGAATTAAGCATTTGGTGAAGCTGTATGTGGGGGAGGGTCGGGGGTGGACATTGTATTCAGTGATGCATCTAATATGGGAGAAATAAAGTGGAACTATAATTTCTTTGGACTTTGATGAGGTACCACAAAGGATAAATTGTGTAAGGTAGAAGGATCTTCTAACCACCACTGAAACTTGTTGGTCAAAGGAGCATCTGTTATCAACAAAAATACCCAAGTCCTTGATTATGCCTAGTACCTACCTATGAACCTATATGATTGGATGGGTAATAGGAAATTCACCCCGGGGATCACTTCTGTGGTTCTGCTTGACAGGGGCACAGGAAAATAATTTTCTTGGGTGGCGAAAGCCAGGGTACATTTTTGGCTAGGCTTGTATAGGCCCTAGGGCCAATAGCCTAGTACCTACCTATGAACCTATGAACCTATTGTGTCTTATTTAAGTGGAATTTCAGCTATATGGTAAATGGAAGTAATGCTAGATTTTCCAAACTGTATTACATTTTTTGGCATAGATGATATGCTGATAATTAATACACCAAATGTTTGTTTGGTGTAGCTCTTCCTTGAAAACATGAGTGTCAGAATAGAATTTCATAACTGCCCTCAGTTTGCAATCATCAGCAAACTTGGTTAGCCATACTCCAGTAATAACAACTTTCTTGCCAGAACAGAATATACCAAATAGGAGGGGACCCAGGATGCAGCCCTGTGTGACAATGCTGGTGATGCTTCTCTGTGTAGAACAAACACTCCATACCTTAATTGTATGGATTTCTGTAGGTAGCCAGTTACCTTTCTAGTGAACTATGTATGAGTTAATGTTGGCAAAGATATTTGGAGTGATGTTTCAGTTGATGCATCTAAATTCATATTAGAAATGCTCTTCCAGTCTTTCTTCACCAATAACCTGTCTAAAGGATCTTCCATTAAATCCAGAGAAATGTTTTCATTCACATCTATCCTTTTACTTCCTCATATCTGTTTCTAATTCTTCATGATGTTGTTTTTTATAATCTTTTCTCAACTTCCTTTCCATTTTCCAGTGAAACATCTGGTCTGTTTTCTGTTTGTTCCAACTCCCATTTTTTTTTCTTCTTCTCCATCCTTTCTTTCTTTGCTATTCTACTTTATTTCCACTCCTTCTCATTGCCATCATCCAAATCTCTTCATGTTTACTTTAAATATAAGTTTCTTGAATTTGGGACATTTTTGACATTTTATTAGATGGAACAAACCCACTGTTGTTTGCCTGTTTGCCCTCACTATCCATTATGTTCTTTGTTTTATTGTTCTAATCATTGTGTTGATTCAGTTAGCACTGCTAATGTTTCTTGTATTATTGTAGGTGGTTCAATATTCCTAAACTTAAGGATTCTTAGGTTAGGGTTGTTTAGGCTTCATATAAAAAAAAGACAGTCTGTGTTGGAGAGAACTTTTTATTTTTTGTTATGTTTGAGTCTGTCTTAGGCCTGAATGAGGTTAATTTAGGGGGTATTCTTGTTATGGGGGTATGTCTTAGGCCTGAATGAGGTTAATTTAGGGGTATTCTTGTTATGGGGGTATGTATTGTGAAGTTTATTGTGCATTGTTCCCTAATAAAAAGTGGAGTGGATGATAATGTTTGGGATTGGACTAAGGTTGTCAGTGATGATTAGCTATAGAACCATATAATATTGTTAGTAATAAGATTAGGTCATTTTGGCTGTTACAGCAATTATTTGAGGTTAAAGTTGAGCAGAAGTGACTGAAGCATATTTAAGATGTATTCACCTAAAAGGATGTGAGTATGCTTACATCTGAGTTCAGATGTAATTTTTTGAATTATTGTTTGGAATGCTTAAACTACTAACAGGTGCAAGGATTTTTTGGGAGGGTAATTTGCAGAAGTAGAAAGTTTGGGGTAGTGGTGAAGAGTGTGCTAGTTTGGGCAAGCTGTTAAATGGGTCAAATAGTGGAGAATAGCTTGATGCTCTCTTTATTAGGATTATTGCAATGTATTTTACTATATTTCTTAATATTCCACTTATGAAAGTTAGTATAAAAATATCTGTGAAGGTAAACATTCAGTCCTGAGTTCATGTTCCTGGAAGAGAACTCCCTTTACAAGTGTACTGTAAATAAATAAGTCACTGTAAGTCACTTGTGTGCACAAAACATTTAAAAATGACATTACAGAATCTGTATATGACATCTCTGAACAGAAAAATATGGTAGAAACACGAAGACCATGCTTATAACTTCTCAACACATATTTGTCAGATGTATTTCATCCATAGGTTCCATTTAGGCAACTTAGTTTGCTAGAGCATAACTTTAAACAGTACCTCAGTCACAGTATAAGTTGGATAAACTTTCTTCAAACCAGCCTACATACAGAATGCTAGCAAATGTCAGTACTGATTTTTATGTTAAATCAGTTTTCTTTGCTTTATCAAAGGATCTCAAAACAAAGCAAAGTAACCGAAATGCATACAGCTCAAACAATGGTTACAAGATATGAACACAAAATCTAGGGGTGGTATAGTGGTTAAAGTTTCTTTTTCACAGCTGGATGGTGTGGTGTTCAACCCTGACCTCACGGTCTATGTGGAGTTTCTCTGGAAAATGCTGTTTTTTTCCCTTCTTTTATAAACAGGGTGGTTAATTCACTACACACTACTCTTTCTCCACATATTGAATTTATCTTTGGTGAGTGGATGAAAAGAGCTTGCAATGAACCATTTTACTTAACTGCATAATAGAAAAAAGAAGAAAAAAACATTTGCTAGTACCAAATGTTGGTTTGTTGTGTATTACTAAAACAAATGTGTTAGTACCACATGTTGGCTTTTGGTGCATTATTAAAGCAAATTTGTCAGTGCCAAATGTTGGCTTGTGGTACATTAGTAAAACAAACATGTGTCAGTACCATATTCTGGAGTGTGGTGTGGTGCATTAGTAAAACAAACATATCAGTACCAATGCTGGCTTGTGGTGCATTAGTAAAACAAACATGTGTCAGTACCAAATTCTGGAGTGTGGTGCATTAGTAAAACAAACATATCAGTACCAATGTTGGCTTGTGGTACATTAGTAAAACAAACGTGTCAGTACCAAATTCTGGAGTGTGGTGCATTAGTAAAACTAACATATCAGTACCAATGTTGGCTTGTGGTACATTAGTAAAACAAACGTGTCAGTACCAAATTCTGGAGTGTGGTGCATTAGTAAAACAAACATATCAGTACCAATGCTGGCTTGTGGTGCATTAGTAAAACAAGCATGTGTCAGTACCAAATGTTGGCCTGTGGTGTATTAGTAAAACAAGCATGTGTCAGTACCAAATGTTGGCCTGTGGTGCATTAGTAAAACAAAGATCAGATAACCTCCACCCCCCACCCCTTCTATTACTCACATTCTCATATTACCTTCAGTATAATCAGTCACTCATACTCATAAAAACCCACTGCCTTCCCTCTCTGCTTTATCCAAACCATATTACAAATCCACCTTACCTTTCAACCACTCAAACTTCTGCAATTCTCATAACGATAACATGCATCCATATACAATACTACTTACCACCAGTACCATTCTCATACTATTTCTCTATCCATTACTTCTCCTAACTACCCTCACTTCCTTTCCCTTCCTTCCACTCTCCCACTCCACCTCCATATCTATCATCAGCAACCTCACCAGCTTTTCAAACATATCTTCCCACCTTCTACAAACTAATACTCTCCACCAATTCAAAATAAAATACTTCCCCCATATACCCAAAACCTTCATTACCTGCCCCAGCTCAACTTATAACTCCACTATCTTCACAAATTCAGGCAAGTCTACTAAGCAAAAACACCCTACCTACAGACTTTATCTCTCTACTTTGCCCTTAGCAGGTGACATTCATCCCTGCCCTGGCCCCTACCACACCTTACACAATAACACAACATCTTCACAGCAACCCAATTTCCACAAATCTCTTTACCTAGTAACACTAAATACCCAAAGCCTCTGTAACAAAATCTCAAATTTCCATGCATGGCTTTCACATAATCAACCTGACATCATTGCACTAACTGAGACTTGGCTGAAACCAAACATCAAAGACTCTGAGGTCCTGTCCCCATGCTATCAAATAATAAGATCAGACAGGCTCATTAAAAGAGGAGGGGGTGTTGCAATAATGTTTTCCAACTACCTCACTATAATACCTTACTCTAATGACATTCCCCACTTTGCCATTGTTGAACTAACCATTGCCTTATTAAAAATAAACAATCATAAAAATCTCTGCATCACTGTCCTCTACATCCCACCAGGTAACAACTGTGCTATACTTGAAGACATCCTCTCTTGGATCTATTTCAACATAACATATGAAACTATCATCCTAGGAGGCATTAACATTAATTGGACAAATTTAACCTCAAATCCCACTACCTACAACATAAATCTATTTAACTTCACCCAACTCTCTAACCAGATCATCCAATGACTACTGCTCCAGATCCATTTTGGCCTGGATACTCGTCTCACACTCCAACAAAATTTCTGAAGCCGGCACTCTCCCAGATTCCGTAAGTGACCACGTCCACACGTACATCTGCCAGTCTCCATGTACTCTACAATACCAACATCACTACAAGGAAATGCACAACCTAACAAACTTCAACCCCATTCTCATCTCAGATACCCTTAAAAGTATAAACTGGAACATACTAAAAACACTCCCATTAGATAACACTGTTGACTATTTCAATAATTCCTTCACAAATACACTAAACTACTAAGTACCTATATGCAAGATAAGGCTAAAAAACAATCCTGCACCTTGGCTGACCAGACCCACTAAAGATCTCATGCATCACAGAGACAAAACCCTAAAGCAGTACAGAAAAAACAAAGATCAAGACTCCATTTTGCTCATCAAACAACTTTGTAACCTAGTAAAGAAACTAGTCCAAAAAGATAAAAAAATACTACATTAAGCTGCAGTCCAGACACAGTCAGAATCCCAAAAAATTCTGGGATGCCATCTCCTCACTCCTTAATCCAGGCACCAAAGAAAGTCCCTGCCCTCAGCCCAACAAGACACCCCAGGAAACTGCACTTCTTTCAACTCCTTCTTCATAAACTGCATAGCTGACCTTACTGCCAATTTTCTAAACACTAGCAGCATAAATAACACTCCTCACCCCGACTCCCTTTCCCCCTCTCATACTTGCCTACACCCACCTCCCTCCCCTAATACCCCACCCCCAATCTTACTCTCCAACCAGTCTCTACCACAAGTATAAAAAGACTACTCTTAAAGCTCATTCCTTGACAGCATTAACAGAGTCTGTGACTCTGGGAAAACTGTTGCAACCATACTCCTAGACCTCTCAAAAGCTTTCAATACTGTCTCCCACCCCTTACTCCTATCACAACTCTCTCACTTCCATCTCTCCCTCTCCACTATAAACTGGTTCGCAAGCTATCTTTCTGACAGGCAACAAGCCATGAAATGGCAAAACTCCTTCTTAATCTACCTGAGCAACCCTACTGGAGTTCCTCAAGGCTCCGTACTTGGCCCCCTACTATTCAATATGTTTGTCAATAACTTCCACACTTCTGTCTCTCATGCTGATGTAATACAGTACACAGATGATTCAACAATAGTCTGCTCAGCCAACTATTTCTGAACTACAACTTAAAACACAAACTGCTTTCTCTACAACATAATCCTGGATGTTCAATAACCACTTAGCTCTGAATCCAAACAAAACTAAAGTCACGATTTTCACTCCATCTAAGTCCACAATAATCCACAAAGATGCTTTCAAAATTTACAGCCAAACTAAATCCATGATAGAAATTGTCCCACACTCTAAACTTCTTGGAGTAGTCATTGACGAACAACTAAAATTTGATATCCACATACAACAAAATATCCAAAAAACATCAAAAATTAGGATTGCTTTACAGACACAATCAATACCTAATGCACTCCACAAGAAAAACCCTAGCATCCACATACCTTCTCCCCTCTCTCATGTATGGCTCCCTCATACTTATTAGCCTCCAAGCCTCCCTAAAAGCCAAGATGGAAGCCTGCTATAACAAAATATCCAAATTTGCAACAAATTCCAAATACTCCTCCCACCACTGCAAGGCACTTCAAACTCTAAATTGGCTGGAACTACCAAATTACCTCAACTACTTACAGCTTACAACTGCTCACAAACTCATCTTCAAACCTTCTGATTGTCCATCCTTTAATTCCACCTTCACCCCCTACCTCCCTAATAGGCCCCTTGGATCAGAGAACATAAATTTACTCCAAGTTCACAAGCCTAAACGACATCCTGGGCAACTTATCTTCTCTTTCTCCCATGCCAAAAAATGGAATGCTCTCCCATTATCTCTCAGATCAACTCTTAATCATCAATTTTAAATCCTCTCTTTACTCATACCTCTCCACTACCTGGAACTCTCCTTGCTCATAATCCTATACTAACCTCTCTATAAAACCTTTTAACTATATAATAGCAAATACAATTGGTTACAGTTCATTATATTCAAGATAATTAGCAGACTAGTAGAGTGGACTAAAAATGGCCTAGTCTTTTTATAATATATTTGTTATACTAGATTGATCTTATAGGTTGAATGTTCAAAGGACTGTTGTGATTTGGAGAGGAGTTAGAGTTAGTTAGGAGTTAGTCCTGGTGTGTGCAACAAAGGAGCCAAGCCAGTTTTTATGGTTTTTTTTAGCTTTTTTTGAGAGGAAAAAAGTGAGGTAGTTCCAGTGGGGAGTTATTGGGAGTTCCATCAGACCTCAATGATATTAGCATATAGTGTATAGTGTTGGTTGTAGGACTTGCTTGTTTGTTGAAGGTTTTTGTTTGTTTGATATAACTGGTTAGGTTGGTATAGGGGTTTTTGTTTTAGTAGAGTTTTTTGTTCTTTGTTTAAAGGAGGATTTGAGTGGCTTCCCCATTAGGGAGAGAGAAGATTTTTTAGTGAGTCAAGTTTTTCAGGTTAATATAATGGTGTGGTGTGTTCTATAGGGTGTTGCCAATAAATGATGTAAATGTATAATTTGTAACAAGATGAGAGTGAGGTAGATTTTTATTTGTTAAGGTTAGGACAGGGGAGGGGGGGGTGGGGAGGCATATAGTAGGGTGGATAGGCTGTGTGGTGAGCTAGCAGCTGCTGTAGGGTTAGGGTTTTTATCCTATATTAGACCCAAGTTTTTTTTTACTTTTTTTTTTTTGGTTTTATATCAAATCAGTTTATTGTCATATGTTTACTAATAGTTTAGCATAGTTTATCGGTATGTAAATTGGTAATTATTGGATTGTATGTTGTATAGTGAATTTTGTGATTGTTAGTTTATGTGTTGGGGTAAAGTTTGTGGTTTGGGTTTTTTTGGTTTAGGATGAGAGTTTGGTCAGTTAGCCAGTTTTAAAAGGAGGCTGTGTTGCAGGGTGGGTATTGGTTATCTGGGAATGGATGGATGTTGGAGTTGTTGATCTGCATATATGGATACAGGTGGCTTGGGGACTAACTGAGTGGGATAAGGATATTGGATGAAGAGAGAGAATAGGTCCTAATATGGGTGAATTTGAGGAACACCTGGAATTGGTATGGTGTTTGGAGAGCTTATTCTGCCACATAACTGCCTGTTGTCTGCCCAGTGTGAGACCACTTGTAAACCTGAGCGTTGGGTTTCCAAGTGTAGGGAGTCAAAGTTTGAGGGAAGTTTGGTGGTTACCTAGGCATATCCAGGAAGAGAGTTTATGATATTATTTTAAGAGAGTAGTTAATTATTTTTATTTTAAGGGAAATTTTGAGGAGGGTTGTAAGGTTTAGTGATGGAGTAAAAATCCATGAGGAGGGGTGTTAATAGTTCTTCTGGAGATAGGACATGAATGTTTTATGTGACACTTTTTTCAAGATTTTTATGCTTATGGACATGGGTTTGAGTGGTCCTGTTTTTTAAGAGTTCAGTGGATGTGCCTCAATTGTTATGTCTATTGGTGATGTTATTATATTTTCCAGATTCCTCAGTAAATGATGGTCATCATATAATTTAGACTGGCCTCAAGGATATTTTAGCTGTTGATTCTTTTCAAGATTTAAGAATTATGATGGAGAGCTAGAAAGAAGGAATTTCAGCTAGCTTTTTTCAGATCGGATATAAAGAGGGTGATATGGGTTGAAGGTTAAAAGACAGTAGGGGATTGCGTAAAGAGGATTTTGAGGAGCAGGGAGTAGGGTAGGTAGTTTAGGAGGATAGGCATGGGTGGCAGTGAGGAAGAAAGTAGTGAATTGGCTATCTTCTCTTGGTTTTTCTTGGTATGTTGGGTGGGGGGAGGTGGTGTGGTGGCTACTTCTTTGTGGTTCTTAAGCCGGTTGGGCTGCCCAGAGGGTTTGAGGGTGCTTGGTGCTTGTGTTGCAGATGGTGAAAGTGTTTTTCTTGGCTTGTTGGGTTTTTTTTTCTTTTGCTTTGGTGGTTGGTGGATCTTTTGCTTTCTTATCTAGTGCTGTGTGGCCAATTTTTTAGTCTTTCTTATTTGCTGGAAGTTGGCCACTGGTTGAAGGTCTCTTGGTAGTACAAAACTTGACCCATGCAAACAATAGCATAATACAGTACAGTAATACAATTGACGGTATTGAATGTTAACACATTTTAAGGTATACAGTAATACAAAGCTATATCCTTTACTAGCCTATTAATTCTATATTTGTATGTGTGTGTGTAAATAGGTATATATAGGAAAGCTGTATGCTTATCTATAAATCTTGTTTAGTAATTTGCCAGGTATGATACTACCTTAAAATGTGTTAATACCCAATACTGTCAATTGTATTACTGTACTTTACAATTCTACTGTCTTTGTATTATGCTATTTCTATTTTACTGTGGAGCTTTTCTAACCAGGCCTGCACTGAAAACAGGCTCACTATGGCCCAGTGGACTTCCCCGGTTAACCAACTGCACATAAATAAATAAATAAACTAGATGTTGGCTAGTGGTGTATTAGTAAAACAAATGTGTGAGTTCCAAATGTTGGTCTGTGGTATATTAGTAAAACAAACCTGTCAGTACCAAATGTTGGCATGTGCAGTATTAGTAAAACAAATATGTCAGTTCCAAATGTTGGCTTGTGGAGTATTAGTAAAACAAATGTGTCAGTTTCAGATGTTGGCCTGTGGTATACTAGTAAAACAAACGTGTCAGTACCAACTGTTGGTTTGTGGAGTATTACGGTCTATTTTCAGCTATCAAAGAAATATTAAATGGAATGGCTGTGCATCAGATGTTACTCAGTGAACAGCACTTTTAATGAGCAGGCATGTCTTCGAAAATAAAGTCACTGAATGGCCATAGTTGGCCAACATAAAGGAACCACACTCTACTACTAGCTTAATGGTAACTAAGCTTTAACAGAACCTGCCCTTTCCCCAATTTAGTGTGACCTCAGAGTCCCCAACATAAGTATTGTCCCATGTTCACCGAATCCTTCTGTTATGGGGGGGGGCTGTACCCCCACACCCCCCACTATATATATATATATATATATATATATATATATATATATATATATATACACACATACACCAAATCTGAGGTCACACTAAATTGGGGAAAGGACAGGTTCTTGTTAAAACTAAGATACTGGTAAGCTAGTAGTAGATTGCGGTTCCTTTATGTTGGCCAGCTATGGCCATTCGATGACTTTATTTTCAAAGACATGCCTGCTCATTAAAAGTGCTGTTCATTGAGTAACATTCTGTGTACAGCCGTTCAATTTAATATTTTTTCGATAGTCAAAATAGACCCAGAGTATTAGTAAAATAAATGTCAGTTCCAAATGTTGGCTTGTGGTGCATTAGTACTTTGCCATTAGGAAGTAACAGAGAATATCTCTGAAGGGTGTATTGAGTGGTTTTAAGAGGATTACTATTTGCAGCCTGTCACATTGTGGCTGTCTGTTGAATGCAGCTATGTTCATACCTAATGGTGTAAGAATGTCATGCTTCTGCAGGATTTAAATGACAATGATTATTTTTTAGAGTGGAGCTGTGACATTGTGCTATGCATTTTATCATGACTGGAAAACAGCTTTCAGCATTAAATAAAAATGTGCATGGAAAACTATCATTTGATATTGTACTGTTGAATTAAAAAAGATGAGACACACAATGTTACCAACATAGTGCTAATAGTTATGTTGATAATAAGAGGTATTTTAAGATAACAATGATGGATCTTCACTGAAGGTGTGAACATTTGCATTGCATATTATGGGGACCAGCAGATGACAATGTACTGTTGAGTAAAAAAAAAGGCAACACAGACATCCTTAGCAATATTTTAGCTTTAGCACGGTATACTGATAGCTCCTTCTCTGAGATACCCAATGATTGATAGCTCCTTCTCTGAGATACCCAATGACTGATAGCTCCTTCTCTGAGATATCCAATGACTGATAGCTCCTTCTCTGAGATATCCAATGACTGATAGCTCCTTCTCTGAGATACCCAATGACTGATAGCTCCTTCTCTGAGATACCCAATGACTCCTTCTCTGAGATATCCAATGATTATGGTAGGCTACTTCCCTGTGCAAAATTTAAAGAAAAGGACTGTGTATATAATGGAAGCAATACAACAGAACCATGTTGTTACAAACCATAAAACAGCTAATGGTTTGATTTATTCTGTTTGCCCAGTGGACTATTTGAATAGCAATGCTTTGTACAATACTGGTGTTAGTATAGGATTATAAGTAATGAAGTAGTATTCTGGCACATTTCTTGCACAACAGACAGCAATGATAGTAGGTCTTTATTTTCTTAATGCAGCTGCCACATTTTGATTTGAATGCTGCCATACAGGAGAGCTAAATACACTATTTTAAAATGTCTGTCTGTATTATGCACACACACAAACACACACACACACACACACACACACACACACACACACACACACACACACACACACACACACACACACACACACACACACACACACACACACACACACACACACACTCACACACACATACACACACACACACATATATATATATATATATATATATATATATACACATACATATACATATTTATATATTATCTCAGCTCTTGACATGCATTATTAGAAACATGGCACTATTCTATAGTTAAAAAAAAACATTCTAAGATATACAAAAGGGTAGCTAAGATTCCAACTAGAACTGCAACATTTTGCATTGTACTTCATAGTGACAGAGAAGTAGCATACATATTTTTAAAATAATTGCAAAAAGCAACATTTCGCATTGTGATACTTTTCTAAATGGAGCTGTAACATTCTGCTTTGCCTTTTATCAATGCTTTTCTGTAACAATAAGGGGGTTGAAATACATGAACTGTGACATATTGCTTTGTGTGCTAATAGACAAGAAACAAGCAACATTTTAAAATATCTGTGTAAACTGATTTTTGACAATTTGCTGTTGGGTGGAAAAGATGAAACACATTATTAACAACACATCACTATTATATGCTCATAACTACTCTTCTGAAATACCTGATAGGACGACACTACTGGGGAATTAAAAATCAAACTGTTAGCAACATAGTGAAAGAAGCAACAAGCCTTAAATGGTATGTAGAGGTTCCATTAAACCTTACAAGCTAATTTAAAGGTGTGCTGTAATGTTTTGTATTCTTTATTCTGTTTTCACAGTACACTATGACAATAGCACTATTTTGCAGAGCACTGATCGTAAGGAATGCAATATTGTTCTATGATACATACAGTGAATACTTTATAGATAGTGTGACTTTTTTGTTATATAATTTGTTTACTGTTATCCATTTCAACCCAAGAAGTTGTAGGACCAAGGCACTAGTTTCAAAGTAAGAACTAAAGGCTTCCTTTTTTTATCCACACTGTTGTTTTTGTGTTGTATATTGTAATACTATTTTGCTCAATTGAAAATAAATATAGCAATGCTTTGCACAGTACATATTAAAACACACTGTACAGCAAACTATTCACAGTTACTGTGTGCTGATAAACCCCATTTTGAGAGGGAGCATTTCAGGTCAACAAGGTAGATTTAGTCAATGCAAAAATAATCTATACTATTTGTTGAAACTACTTTCACTGACAGTAGTTTGTATTTTTATCCACTGTTGACCTCAGAATTTGTATACAAATCCACAGGTGTAAGGGGTGTATGGACGCTTATCCCCTGAAAAAAAAAATTCTTCTAATGCTCATCAAAGATATTTTTGGCAAATGGTCTTCAGTCTGTTTGTGTTTGCTGAGATTACCTTTGGAGAGTAAACATTAATGCATTTTGAAATACCTGATATGCAGTTTATGCCAAATGGAGCTGTGATACCTTGCTTTGTACTGTATAGTAATAGAAAGCTAACATACACTATTTTAAAATAATTCTGGGGAGCAACATTTGGCAATGTAGCACTTTCTCAACTGTAACTAGCATTCTGCTCTGCATTTTATCAGACGGAGCACACGTTGCTAGTAAGACGTAACTATGTTGTAGTAATAAGCTATAGTCTGAAATACCTAAATTTTGGCATTTTGATTTGCATATTATGTATGTAGAAACCAAACACTTGACACTACTTTTGAATTACAAAGTGAAAAAAAAAGCATGCACATATTTTAACAACATATTGCCATTGCATACTTATTCAAAAGGGGTGTTCCTAAATGGTGCATTAAAAAGATACTCATATGGTTAGCAATACAATGCCATTGTATAGTGACAATACTTAAAATAAATATTCTAAACTGCCTGTGTTAATACAAAGCTGCACTGTAATATTATTCTGTTTGCGCAGTACATAATGAAAATGCCACTGCTCTGTTCAAGGGTGATTGTAAATAACAAAGTGGTATTCTGTGATACACTTTTGCTCAACAGACATTAATAGTAGCAGTGCTTTCACAGACTACAGATTAAATGACACAATTGGGGGAGATATACAGTAAAACAAAAATACCGTTCTAAGAAGAATTGTTATATTGTGATTTCCATGTTATTATGAAAGAAAAGCACAACACATAATTTTTAAAATGTATGTATAAACCAACAGCTGACACCATACTGTTGAATGAAATGAAAGGATGGGGCACACAGTGTTAGCAACATACTGCTATTATGTGTCTACAAGCCCTATTTTGTGTTACCTGACCCCAGCTGGAGATGTGACATTTTACATTACACTTTATATCAACAGTGTATCAGCTATTTTATGTCACAAAGACATACATCTGGAGCATTTCTCCCTGGGCCTCTGCTGAAAATTGGCTTCGTTCCAAGTCAGACTTTCACGGTTAACAAATGATAAATAAAATAAAAATAAATAATAAATAAATATTTTGTCTGACACTTGGTGCAGGGGATTAAGAATATTAACAGGCTGCTTCCTGTGGTACAGGGAACAATCCCATCACCTTCATTTGCCAACTGTGTGATCTTCAGTAAGTCATTCAACAATAGCACTGTGCTTTGTGGCAACTGGAAATTTGGGCTAGGCTCATTAACGGTCTCCTGGACTGCATGCCTAGTAAATAATATAAACAGAGAAGTAACATTAATTATTTTAAAATAATTCCAGAAAGCAACGTTTGGTGTTGTAGCACTTGTCTGTTTGGCGCTTTTGACATTCTGCCTGTGTTTTATAGCATGTGATGCACATTATGACAACATAGTACTGTTCTCTGATAAGAAGTGCTATTCTAAAGTACCAGAGCTGGGACATTTTGCTTTGTATGTTATTGTAACAGACAAGCAGCTTATTCATTTTTAAAATGTGTGAGGAAATTAACATTTGACATACTGGTTTTGATGTGAAAAAAATATGGAGAATATGTTGTTAGCAACATAGTGATATTGTTTGCTTACAACCCATATTTTGAGACAAACAGTGGTGCTGAATTCCTCACAGAAGCTCTGGCATTTTGCATTACACTTACTGAATGAAAGAAAGAGAGAGAGAGAGAGAGAAACTCCAGACAGTATCATTTGACGTTACAGTACTTATCTGAATGAATCTATGACACTTCTGTTTTTTTTTTTTTTTTTTATTAGATGGAATGCACTTTTCAACTCCTGATTGTATGTTTTAGGATAACAAGTGCTTTTACATATTTCCTGAGTTGTCATTTTTGCATTTCTATTTGTTTTTGGATGTGAACAATTGAAACTGTACTATTGCATAGCAAAGAAAAAGGTGCAAGATGGAAAGAGAGAGAGAGAGAGAGAAGAGAGAAACACACAGCATTTCATTTGCCAGTACGTATTAACTGAAGTACACAACTGTGGAATGGCATACCTGTACTTTTGGAGCAAGGACATTTTGCTCTCTGTGTTATCATGATGGAATAACAAGATGCACTGCAGAAACCAATATTTCCACTGTGGTGTTAAAAAAGGTGGGGCACATATTGTTAGCAACATAGTGCTATTATGTGCTGACAAGCCTTATTCAGAGATACCGATTGAGAGGATACAGACTACAACAAAGATGTTACTATTGCACCTTCTAACAATGGAGAAGTGACATACATTATTAAAAAATCAAAAAGCAGCATTTAATGGCATAGTACTTTTTAACTGGAGCTATGACATTTCAGCTTTGTATTTTGAAGGATGGAATGCATTTTGTCAACCACATATCTCTGTTCTGCAGTAATAAGTACTTTTCCGGTATACCTGAACTACAGTAGTTTACTTTTCATGTTATTCTAATGGACAAGCAAAACAGAGCATTTTAAAATGTCCATGGAAACCAACAATGGAAGTCTCTATCTTGAATAAAAAATGAAACAAAGAATTCTTTAAAGTAAGATATGGCATTGTAGTACTTTTCTGGCTGGGCCTCTGAGAGTCTGCTTGTACTTTATCAGATAGAATACACAATGTTAATAATGTAATGGCATTTTGTGGATATAAGGCATATCTGAGATATCTGAGCTGTAAAATTTTTCTTTGTATGTCACTATAATTTACAAGTAACATACGCATTCTGACATGCTAGTGGAAGCTGATATTTGGTACTCTATTGTTAAAAAAACAAAACAAAACAAACAAAAAAATAAAACTATGAGACACACATTGTTAGCAGTGTAACACTACATGTGCTCCCCACTCCAAGACTGAGAGTGTTGAGAGGAGGGTGAGAATTTGACTGCAGCCGTGACGTTTTGCTTTCCACTTAATATGCCCGAAAAGCAATATTTGACAAAGTACTGGCAAGTAAAAGAGTCTGGATAGCAGCATTTTTCATTGCATTTTTTCTGGCTGTAGTTGTGATGTTCTGCTTTGCATTTTATCAAATGGAACACAAATTAACAACATATTAAGATTATGTTGTAACAAGTGCTATTCTAAAATACCTGAGATATGATGATTTTTGTTTTGCATGTTATTCTGCTGGACAGGCATCATACAACATCTTAATCTGTGGAACCAACATACGAGAACATGCTTTTAAATTGTTCTTAAGGACATAATGCTATTGTGTGTACCAAATTCTTATTTTAAAATCCCCAGTGTGGAGGCTGAGAATTCTTAAATGGAGCATTTTGCTCTGTACTTTAAATATTTATGGAAACCAACATCTGACACCATCCTATTGAAAACAAAATAATTTTGGAAAGCGGAGTTTTGCACTGTAGCACTTATTTGATTAGAGCTGTGACATTCTGTTTTGTATTTTGTTAGCGAAAAAAACTTTTAAAGCAGCATAATTCTATTCAATGGAAAAGGTGTATTCTGAAACACCTGAGTTTTGATATTTTGCTTTTATGTTTTTATGATGGATTACCAACAAACAGCATTTTAAAATATCCATAGAAGCTAACATTTGACACTGCATTGTTAAAACAAGTATGTGAAACACATTGTTAGCAACATAATGCTACAATGTGCTCACAACTCATGTTATGAGATACCCTGTGGGGGGTAGAATTACTGACTGGAGTGGTAACATTTTACTTTGCAGTTAAAATGCCTGTAGCAGTAATCTGATGTAGTAAAATATTAATAAAATAATTATAGAAAACAACATTTAACTTTGTAGTATGTTTCTGACTAGGATCGTGACATCTGAGTTTGCATTTTATCAGATGAAACACACATTATTAATAACACAGCAATTCTGTGGTGATATACAATGTTCTGATATACCTCAACTGTGACATTTTGGTTTGAATTTTGTTACAATGGACAGGCAACATACAATATTTTAAAATGTCTTTAAAAACATTTGATATTATGCCGATGAATAAAGAATATGGATGCATACTGTTAGCAATATACCACTATTGCTTGTGGTATACACACAGTCTGCATTCTAGGACACCAGATTGAAAGGGGTGAGTTTGCAACCTGAGCTGTGACATTTTTACTATGTTTAAATGATTCCAGAAAGCAACATTTGATAATATTAAATAAAAAAGCATACACATCATAAGGGAGGTATAAAATGGCAGATACATCCCCATCAATTTCATAGTACAGAACACACCTCTTCACTAATACATACATACATACATACAAATATTTCAAACACAGGCATTAATGCCCTTCTATACCAAAACACTTGTTCCCATAATAAGTGTCCAGGCTGTTTTTAAAAATATCTATAGTAGTACTTGCTTTAATGTAATTTGGTAGTCTGTTCCATGCATCAGCTATTCTGTCGGAAAACCAATTAGTACACTTCTCATTCCTATAGAATCTCCTTTTTTTTAATTTTTCCAAATCTTTTGGGTTTCTAATATTCTGATTGGAAAGGACCCCATTCCTAAGTCAAAGTATGATTAAAGTTCATGAAATTAGTATTGTTTCAATCTTTGATATCAGCCAAAAGTGCACTTCACAGCACCCACATTGTGCCTAGTAATGACTCCTTCTGCAATTTGTATGGGCTTACATGGATTGGTAACATATCTAAATATGATTGTAGATTCTTTTCTATAAGATCCATTGCTCCAGCTGCTATTGGAACTGTCTGTGTATCTTTCTTCCACATTGCTCTCATTTCTGCCTGCAAATCCTGATATTTTATGACTTTGTGCCTCTCTGTATGCAAGACACTGTAGTCACTGGGTGTAACGATTTCAGTGATCATTGCTACTTTTGTCTTCTTTTCCTGGCCCATTATATCTGGTTTTCTAGCATCTATCTTTTGAACTGTTGGTAATGGGTGATCCATGTGATACAAACTTCATCATTTTCTATGATGCTTTGTGGCTCATGTTTCCAGTATTTTTCAGCCACTTCAATACCATAATGTTTGCACAATCCCCAGTGCAGCAGTCTTGCCACATTATTATGCTTTTCAGTATACAGTCCTTCTGCCATTAGTATGTCACAACCAGCAATGTAGTGTGCGACTGTTTCCAGTTCTGTTTTACAAAACCTACATTTGTCTGTTTTTCCCACATGTTCAATGGACTTTGTAAACCAGCGTGTATGTAGTCCATTATCTTGGGCTGCCAATATTAACCTTTCATCTCTTGGTTTGAATTTGCCTCTCCTTAGTCATTCTCGTGTTTGTTCCTGATCAACATGAGGTTCTTCCAGAAGTTTTCTATACTTGCAACTATATTTATCCTTTTTCCACATTTCTTGCCTTCTCATCTGGTCCTTCACCTTATATTCTTTCTTTTTTTTTTGGCGCATTCAGTTGCTGACTGATTTTTATCTACTTCTGGTTTGATTTCCATTCCTGCTTGACGCTGATATGCTTCTGCTAAATTAAGCAGAGAAGTCATCTTAGATTTATTCTCCTCATGTTTCAAAACTTTCACTACATTTGGGTCTTGTGAAGTCAGCAGATATGTGTGGAGTCCCACAATTGCAGATCTGTACATGTAATCAATTTCAAGGAGGCCCATCCCTTCTTCAGAATGTGGTATACACTGATTTTTATGAATCATTTGGTGAGCATGAAGCATCCTTCTTGTTTTCCTATCTAATCTATCCAACACATTTTGGGGCCAGTCAGTCACTCCAAAACTGTAAGTTAGGACAGGAAGAGCAAATTGGTTTATAACTTGGATTTTGTTCCTAGATACCAACGCTGTTTTCAGAATTAATTTAAGTCTTCTAAAGTATTCCTTACAAAGTTTTATTCGCATTTGTTCATGTTTTATTGTTGATCCTTCATCAATTCCAAAATATTTATACACTCTCTCTTGCTCAAGTTCTTTTATATCACATTCTTGTCCCAAACTGATGTTTTCCTGGTGCTGCAGTTTTCCTGCTTTAAAGGTTGCTTTTGCACACTTATCAAAACCAAGTGACATTCTTATATTATCTGAAAAAGTTTTGTAAACCTGCAGCTGTGCTTTCAGTTCCTCATCTGATGAGCTATACAGTTTTAAATCATCAACAAAGAGAAGATGAGAAGTCTTTATACTTCGTTGTTTTTTAGGAGCCAAATTGTAGCCATGGCCTAAGTTGTTAAGTAAACAGCTTAATGGGTTAATGGCAAGGCAGAATAGCAGTGGTGACAGAGAGTCACCCTGGAATATCCTCCTTTGAATTTTTATCCCTGGGATAATAATCTATACTTTATCATGGCCTAATTGCAAAGTGGTCTGCCACTGTTTCATGGTTACTGTAATGTAGTCGATCAGTGTAGAGTGTATCATATACATTTTTACGCACTCTTTTATCATGAATGTGGTATACTAGCAGATGCTTTTTTATAGTCAATCCATGTCATACTTAAATTCTTCCCCTTTTCACAGTTCTCCAGTATGACTTTATTTAACAATAAATGACCCTTTGTTCCATATGACTTTCTTTTATTACACTTTTATTCTGCTGCTATAATTGAGTTTTCTTCTAAATGACTATAAACTCTGTCGGCATCAGTTCCCATGTATAGTGTATATGTCATCGGAAGGCAAGTTATTGGTCTATAATTTTTAGGGTAGCTTGCAGGTTCACTCTTAAGAAGGAGCATTGTTTTGCCTGTTGCTAGCCAGGTTTTGTGTCTGTTCAGGGTGCGCATATAAGTAGTTCTTACTCATGGCTAAATCCTTGTGCAAATATATTAATACTTTTAACCAAAAATTAGGTACTGCATCTGGCCTGGGGTTTTTCATTTAGAGGCTTTTCTTAGCATTGTCTCAATCTCTCTGGCTGTTATTTCATCCCATTTCATATCCTGCACCTTTAAACTTCTTATTCTTTCTTTTACTTCTTCTATCCATTTAGCATATTTGTTATGTTCCACGAGATCTTCATAGATACTTCTCCAAAATGTGTCTACTTCCTCTTTTTTGGCGGTCATTCAATTCCTTTTACATTATTTCCCAGTTCTCTATAAAACTTTTTTTAGGTCATCAATAAAGTACTTTTAAAGTACAATTTTGTACTTTTCCTTTATATTTATCTGTGTATCTTCTAAGGTTTTCCACTTGAGCTGAAATTTTTAGTTTGTTATTTGTGATAGTGCATAATCTAATACTGTGCATTGCTTTAATCACATCTATCTTTCTTAGTATTTTTGTTGATCTATTTCCTCTTCTATAGTCTTGTAAGAGTGGCACTTCTTGTCTTAATTGCTTTATAGTTTTCTCTGTTCAGTACTTCCATGATAGCATTCGATTTCTCCCCTTCCTTTCCCTCACTACCCTGTGTTCTTGTGGTAGAACTTTATCAATTATTAATTTAGCAGCACAGTAATATATGCTGTTTACTTCTGTTATATCACATGTATCTCTATGGACAGTTCTAATTACTGCACTCATTTGTTTTATCAGACTTCTGACTTTTTGGGTTTTATTGACCTTCTGCAGTCTATTTCTCTCATTGATCTTGATATATCTGTCCATGTCTATTAAATCAAGCAACTCTTCTCTTAGCTCATTTTCTTCCAAACGGAGGGTACATTCCTTGTTTTCCATTTCCTGTGGGCGTTCTATAGAAAGTTCAATAGCATCTTTCTGTGGCACCTTCTCTTCAATTTCATCCTGTGTCATCTGTTGCTCTGTCACATGGGAACTCATTGGCCTATCATTCCTTAACATCGACTGCATCAGTTTCTAGTTTCCTGTTCCTTTCCTTGCTGTCTAGCTTTAAGTAAATGCTTATACTGATTTCCTGTGGAAAGCTTCAAAATATCTTGATATGGCACCTGATCAATTGCTTCCTGTTCCACTGCTTTCCCCTTAATTTGGATATCCATTGCTCTGTCATGTTGTGGTGCTTTCTGCATTCAATTTTCTACACTGAATCCTTCACTTAGCAGGTACTCCTTAACCTCAGTTTCTATTTCTTTAACTTCTCCATTACCAATCTCCTTTTCTACTTTTCTTCTTTGTCTTCTTATTTTTTTGTATTGTAAAGTTTTCCATGTCCATATTCCTTTGCCTGTATTTCTCTTCAAATATCTTTGGTGCTGTTCTTTTTGTATTGGATAGTTTTGCTTTCTCCTTTGCATAAATATTACAGCATATTAACTCTCTTTTTCTTTCCCATTCATTCCTATTTATTTCCTCTTCAGATGTTTCCTGGTCTTCCTGTTTCTTCTTACTTTGGGGACTCCCTCCATCATGCTGTGATGTAACCTGTATTAGACCTTCTACACCAAATCCTTCACTTTGCAGGTACTCCATAACTTCAACTTCTGTTTTTTTAACTTCTACTTTACTAATCTTCTTTTCTATGTTCCATCTTTGTGATATTATTTTTTTTATCATAAAATTTTCCATATCCGGATGCCTTTGCCTGTATTTCTCTCCGAATATCTTTGGGGCTGCCTTCTTTATATTGATTAATTTGGCTTTCTCCTTTGCATAAATATTGCACCATATCAAATCTCTCTTTCTTTCCCATGTCCATATTTCTTTTTTATATTGTTCAAATATCTCTAGGTTTTGTTATTTATATTTTCTCACTTCCTTAGATGCTTATTTTTCCAAACAGATCAAAGTTTCTTAAGCTATATACTGTTTTTCACAAATCTGTTGTATTAATGAACGCAAATTTTCATTTGAAGCTTCTGACAGTTTTTCTTGCAGAAATATTTTTCTTTACTCTAATTTCTCTCAATCATTTTGTATATCTTGTGTCAGGAAATTCTGGGCTTTTTGCATAATAGTAGCAATACATAATTTTTTTCTTATCCTCAATAGTCCACTCTATTGTCTTTATGGCTCTTCTTTGGCCTATCAGTTTTTGTGATTTTTGTGGACTGCTACTTCCTTCTACAATAGGGGAGCCATCCTCCCCCTGGGCCTGGCCTGGCCCCATTGTAGGAATGTTTCCATATTTGAGGATTCTACGCTGTCATTTTTTTTCCAGTCCTGATACCAGTGCACCTATCAGGATTGGGCACTTTTTTATCCTGGATCTTGTGCACCCAGCTATCTCTTTTATTTTTTGACCTATTTCTGTCCATGATATATGCTGTATAAATACAGTCTATATATCAATGTCACCTTGGTGAGATTTTGTGAAAACAGGTTCCACCTCATTAAGATACTCACCAAGACTTGAGGATGAATTCAATTTCAGCACTAACATAACATAGTAACATGTTTGTGCACATTTGCTCCTTTGCCTGCTGACTTTTCATCTCTCCATTCGGACCCTCCTACATAGGTTGTCTGATGATTCTCTAGTACTTTTTGTTAACCCCAAACATTCCCAGAGGTAGTTGTCACTAAATACCTTGTATACCTGAATAAGATCTCTTCTTAGATATCTGTAAGCGACACTGTACAAGTTCAAATATTTCAGTCTTTCATAACAACTTAAATTTTTACTTCCATGGATGCCCCTGGTATATTTCTGCTGTACTCTTTCCAGTTTACTCATGCTTGTTTTCTTATAGGGTTTACATATTGTTATTCTATACTCAAGTTTGGGTCTAATGTAACTAACAAACAATGACTTCATCATTTTGGATTTCCTAGACTTTATAAATCTTTTTATATGATCTATAATTCTATAACGATCATTAACCAATTGGTTGATATGATTAGAAAAACTCATAGCTGAATCTACCCATGTACCCAGGTCCTTAAATGAATCTACAGTTTCAGTCACTGTGTGCTGTATTAAATATTCACCTTTCAATTTATGTCTCCCAAATCTCATATGCTTAATTTTTAATGTATTTATCAACATATTATTCTTTTGTGCCCAAATGGTCAATTTAGTCAAGTTATTTTGCAGACATGCCTTATGTGTAACACATGTAATCAGTTTACCCAATTTTAGGTCATCTGCATATAGATGTGTAACACCCCAGATGAAAAAGTTAGGTCTGAAAGATTCAATCTAAACAAGTAAGGGCCTAGGACAGAGCCCTGTGGGACACCCTGACCGTAACTAAGGATTTCACCTGTCCAGTTAATGTTAATGACAAATGCATTTGGACCGTATTGCAGTACAGATCCTTAATGAGCTCTCTCAAAAGTATTACAAGTCCATTAGCATTATCAGTGATAAAAAGGTTTAGTGGAAGATGTCACTGCAATCTTAATGTTTTGTCACTTATTTAGTGCAGCTCTCAAATTCAATACATCTTATCCTTGGTGGAAGATCTATTTGAAGTTTCAATGATTTTGCACATTGCTCTGAAATGAAATTCCAATGGAGAAATGTGTTGTGCTTGCAGACACACCTTTCAGATGCATATATGAAATCCCTAAAATTAGTTCAATAGCATTTTGTTGAATACTGTATTGGCCGAATACTTTTTACTGAATTCTCTTTTTGGTGAATGATGGATTTGTCTGTTGTCTTTAGTCAAGTTTAACTCTATTCACAAGTTTTTGAGTTCTTGGTGTGTGACTTTGGTGTTAGTATACATAATTTAGGAGAATGTGGAGGTCCCATGTTGGGAGAGTGGGAGCATAGAACTCCATGTAAATATTAAATAAAAAAGAATGTGCATGGTGGCCATGCATGGTAGAAGTGAAACTTCTGTATTCAAGGACTGCAAGTGTTACCAGATACTCATGCCCTTATACCACTAGTGAGCACATTTGAACATCTATGCTGGGTGATATGATGTCAGCTATTGGCCGCATTCAGCTCATAGTTTTACAGAGTCAATGTGCACAAACATGTTACTATTCAAAGATACTACTGCAATTTTTAAACGTTTTCTCCGACACTAATTTTATATACTAAATTTTATATAATGCAGATTGTGTGTGTGTGTGTGTGTGTGTGTGTGTGTGTGTGTGTGTGTGTGTGTGTGTGTGTGTGTGTATGTGTGTGTGTGTGTGTGTGTTTGCTGTGGGCCTGTTTGCACATCCATACATTTAACACCATGGCTGCACTATAAAGCTTATAGAGGAATATAGTAACAATGTAGCAATTACTTCATGCTAGTGTATAGTTACGGGGAGGACAATTTAGAAACTTAGTAAACTGCCTTATGCTTATTTTCCTAACCTTGTTCACTAAGTCTTGCATGTATCTCATTTCGGCTTTGTACTTAATGACTGTGATCATATAACTAAGGCCCCCAGGCTCTTGCTACATTGTACTACTTTCAGTACAATCCACTAAGGCATGCTATAGTGTAATACATTAATGTGTGTGCGGGGGTAGGCTATTCCTAGCTTACTGGTTAAGGTTTCTGTCTTGCAGCTCTAAGTTTGAGAGTATTTCAATGGTTAAGGTTTCTGTCTCAGAACTTTAAGGTGAAGGGTGCAGTTCTGACCTATGTCACTACTTGCATGCAGCATCTCTGTTCTTAACATGTTTGAATGATCTTCTCTTTGTCCTCTGGTTTCTTCACTCCCTTTCAAAACCATGTAGGTTGAGTGTTTACACATGTATTAAATTTACCTTTACCATTTTAAAATGATCACATCTATTAAGACTCCAAAAAAGATGAGTTCATTTATTTGTTAATAAATTACAAAAGAAAGAATGTTATATAACTGATGTAACAGAACTTTGATATAGTTTGTGCCCCCATGTTAAGTAGGAAGGTTCATGCTTATAACTGTTAAGTAGGAAGGGTTATGCTTATAACTGTACAACTCTGTGACACTAATGGCATTATAAGCAGCACATAGACTCTATTCTTGCTAGTCCAGTATGTAAATGTGATGTGACAGTGTTTCTTTTGGCAACTTTTGTACATAATTAAGCACACTCTGAATGGCAGTATGCAGTTCCCTGTGAATCAGAACATGTTTTTTCCTAAATTTTTAAGTGCACTGGTTTGAGGAATTTGTCTGTGAACCTTGCCAAGTTTGACTGCAATTGTAACTCAAAGGTATTGCACAAATGATTAAAGAATGGGGCCCACGAAATGTAAGCATTGTCTGTTTGTGTACAGTGATATTGGGCCGTCAGTTGTGGCTGTATCACTTAAGAGTTCAGCAGGTCACACTCCATAAAGAGGGACTATTTGTGCTACATATAGCATATGAAAGTTTCATCACTGGCACTAACACTCAACAGAAATATTTTAAAAACTGACCAAATATTTGGTTAAAACAGAACATTTTTTTTGCATGAGGAAAGCCCCCATGCACCCCCTATATGGAGAGCTCCATTCATCCATGCCACCACTACTTAACTATAGCAAATCTATGTTCACACAACAGTGTGGAGAAGGATAAATGTCCTTAATCCACCCACTATTAGATTATGTCGCATTCAAACACAAAGTGGTAACATACTGCTTGCACTTACTGGCTATCCCTTCATGTCTCCCCCAGTGGTGGGGTCATACAGGCAGATATTGGGGGTTGCTTGTACCCTCTATGGCATCCTGACTTTGAGGGCATCTTTTTATCGTGGATAGCTTAACCCCTCCCCTAATGGTGACTTGAGCACTTGTGTCACCCCAAAAACTGCTTATACCTTATTTTTGCACATGCATGCTCTTCCACATGTGCCAACAACGGCTACCATCATCAGTTTGGCTAGTCATACCCACCTCCTCCCTGCCTCAAATCCCCATATCATGATGCACTGCCACCCTACAGAGGAAGCCGTGTAAGTAGACCAATGGTGCATGGTGGCAGGGACCAACACTCCTCCCCCCAGGATGCCCATCCTCCATTCCTGAGTCATCAAGTACCCAAAATACTAAATGAGCTCAGGTTGCTTGAGCTGCAGTCATGGCTTTGACCTATTATTGCACTAGAGAAAGTGTATGTTTTACATTTTTCATTTTGTGGACTGGTAAATCCCATAACACTTTTTCAGAGGAGACCCAGCAAGAGGTGATATTATATCTGTATTAACCGTAGTGATATGTGTCCTGGATTGTGGAGAAATTACTTTGTTTTTCATCAGTATAAGCACTGAAATAAATAACATCCTCCTGCATGACCTCCAACAAAGGTAGATGAGACCATGATTTAAAGTCTCTGTAGAACTGTGTGAATATATGAAGAAATATGAAAAAATGTTATAGTTTAAACTTATTTATTTTCATATCAGAGATAAGCCAGTTACACTAACCAAGTTACTTCCTTTAAACAGCTGGCTTATTATGATATGACTCATTATGGAAGTTTATATATTACTCACATATATAATAAGCTAAAATTAAAATAATGCAGAACAGATGTGAAAAAAGAGACTGAGACTCCGAGACTTCATTTAAGTTGTTTTCTGACCTAAGATCATTGTCAGGGAAATTAGTTTAAGTGATAGTTTACTTCCAAAGAAAATATTTTTTCATATGCAAGATGTCACTCCCAACTTTCCAGCTACAATTACTTTGATTTTTATTTTGTATGAATGCCCTGCTCAAGCAACTGTATTTGGAATAACTCAGCTGTTAGAGACATATCAATCACATGGCATTACATGAGCAGTAATAGCTACCATGAATTAGCAGTAATCTATAGCAAGCTGTCTGGTATACTGTGTACCGCACACAGTGAATAATGTGAAATACGATTAGTAAAATAAGGTTCGATATATCCCTTTACAGCGTATGTCTTTTTTCCTTTATTTATCCAACATCTTTCACCGTGACTTTACCTCTTGTCTCTGTTTTTAATATGTAATATTCAGTTTACTACCTCTGTGTGTAATGTCTACCAAACTTGATCTTTGCTAGTGTGCTGGATGCCCTTCAAGTCCCTCTTGATCTCTGAGTCTTACTCAACAATGGCTCTCATTTTCTTACATCACTGCAGTAAACGCCTTATGCTGATACAGTGAGGAAGGACTTCACTTTTTTTTCTACTGTACTGTATTGTAAACTACTGATAAATTAAATTAGATTTATATTTACGGAGCTTACACCTGACTAGGATAAATAGATGTACCAGCTGTAGCACTTTGAAAGGCAGATGCATTGCTTGGCACTATTATAATTACTTATACATCATATGAGTACTGCCATCTAGTTGAGCAGCTAGAGATGACATGCAACCCAAAGAGCATACCACTGGAGCGCATGGCAAATGCAGAGGTGAGAGGGAAACATTCCTAACTTAAAGTCATGTGTGACCGAACTAACTAAATTGATACTGGTCAAATGATGAGAGGGAAGATTACGGTGACCCCCTGTTAAATAATGGAGGCATGGGGAAGAGTGGTGTGTTTAACTTGAAAAGTAAATAGTAAAGTTAATTTAGCTGGACAAGAAGGTATAGATAATAGAAAAGCTGAGAACTACTGCTACAAATGAAGAAAACATTAAGTAATATTGTTCAAAGTGAAAGTGACCTGTGGATTGGGAAAATACCTACTGATAAATCACAGTGTATGTAGCTCCTAGTTAACCACAGAAGCTATGACAGGTGAATGACAAGGAAGCAGGTGCACTAGCAAAACAGAATGCACAACGCAAATACCCTTATCCAGGGTAAAACTTTTTGTAGTTAAAAGGTGTCTCCTTAAATAAAGTATCAAGTCAGAGATGAAGAAGACCAAGTAGCAAAGAGTGTTGGATTTCCATGATAAAACAGGCAAATAAACAGATAAAATGAAAGAGGACCAGGAAACAGAAAAAAAGAAACATGGTGGATTGCCCAAGTTTATTTATATTTCAAAATATGAAGCTAGCAGCATGTACCCACGCAAGCTTACCACCATTAAAGTAAGCTAGCATCAAGTTTTTAAATGACCTAAAATATATTAATCATAAATTTCATGCTTTATTAGTTGTGGCCTAACTAGAATACCACTGTATTTATTAACTAGTAGATTTTAACTAGTTCTCCAGAGATTACACTTGAGCCTAGGGAGAGGGATTTGGGTGTCTTAACTTTGTTAAATAATGAATCATTGTATGTTTTGCTTAAGATTCATGAGAAGTTTTGTATGAAATTTTATGTAGGAGTATTTAATGGATAAGACGTATGCACAGTACTTGGATGATTATTATTCTAATACTTCAGTATCATCACCTCTACGGGAACTATATAAATCTAAGAGAAAATTATTTGTTAACCAGGTAGGCACACTGAACACACAGTCCCATTCCAGGAGTAACCCAGGCGCAATGTTTAGTTAAGTGACTTGCTCAAGGTCACACAGTAGGCAAATGGAGGCTGAAGAAATCAGACCTTGTAACACAAGAACTATGACTCACAGCCTTAACCCTCTGTGCTGTCAGTATAGACCTGTATGCAAATGTAACCAATTTAACATCAGCAAATTATTAGAAATGTAAAAATTCTTACTTATATGAAAAATCAGCTATAGCAAGTAATCCATCCATCCATAGGATCATAGGAAGTTACTAGGCTATTGGCCCTGAGACACTTATAAGCCTAGCCAAGAGTTTAGTCTATGTTTAGACAAGTCAGCACCCAATGCCCCTGTCCAGCAGGGAAACGGGTGGAATCCCAAAGATGTATTTTCTGTTTCTCATCCAGTTATCCAGGTTGCATTTAAAAAGGGGTAAAGGTGTACTCTGCTTGAAGTAGAGAGGGAGTCTATTCCACAGATGGGGGAGTCTCTAGGACACAAATATGTCCTGCCAAAAAGTCCTATTGATGTCACAGACTAGGTTGAGACCACGTGTGTGGGTTACTCGAGTAGAGATTGACTTGTCGATATGCAGCAGTCCTATCAAGCCGGGTTTGAGATTGCCTTGTATGCCAGACAGAGGTCACCTCTAATGAGTCTGTATGAAACTGAGAAGAGGGGCTTTTAGCCTAAATGTGTATGGCAGATTTTTGAGATCTTGAACTCTCCTGGTGAGGAACTTCTGTGGTCTCTCCAGCTGCTGCATGTGGTTTGCGAGGTACATGCCGAACCGGGTGTTGTACTCAGTAATGGGCCTTATAAGGGAAGACTACAGGGATGTTATGAACTCCTTGTCCCTGGATGAGATACCCTTACTTATGAGGTGGGGCCATGTAGAAAGCTTTTCATACAATGGAAGCAAGATGGTAGTCAAAAGTCAGGTTGCTACAAACCTGGATGCCCAAATCCCTCATGACTGATTGTATGCTTAGGGTGTTGTTTTTAATGTGATAATTTGTGGGGATGTCACTCTCCCCAAAGGAGATGATGATGCATGTTTTGGTATTCAGCTTGAGGCCATATTTCTGGCACCAGTCATTTGTTTGGGTGAGACCCTCCTGGAGGATGTCCACACCACTAGGAGAATTGTTGACAGTGCCCAGCTTGCAGTCATCTGCAAACTTGGTCATCTATAGACCACTGGTTTTGGCCTGCACCTCAGAAAAGTATATCCTTAATAACAGAGTATGCCACTCATTATGGGTCTGCTGTTTGAGGTGGATTCTCCTGTTTTGACTAGGTGGGTTCTATCAGTGAGCCAATTAGCTACCCATCTGGTAACATCCATCCTCAATCCCTTTTTCTATTATCCTCCATGAAAAAAAAAATAGAAATACTCCAGCTTCCCTTGTTCCTCGACTTTATGACATGCCACCCAGCATGAAGTTAAAGGCGCTCAAGCTAAGTCAATAAAATGATTTAGTTATGACACAAAAGTATTCTAGAGTAAACATTTTGATATTACCACTGCATGCATTAATAAATGCATTGGAGAAGTCGTTTTCAGTATGTTACGTTTATCTGTGCATGATCTATCAAGTCTTTGATGGCTTCTAGAAAAAAGTTCAATGCTTTCTCTGTGAATGAGTTGCTGCATCCTTTGCATCTAGTACCGCTGCCTTAATTGTCAGTTAAACTGTCTATTTTGAAGTCTGACTCACTGAATAAACCCTTCCAGGAATTCAACCTGCTACCTGCTTCAACTCTCAGTCAGATAGCCAATTGTCAGGGACTCACTATGGCTTGGGCTTGGCTAGGCTGGCTTCTCTCAAAGGCAATGCTGATTGGTCAATGTTCAGAGTATGAACCTCTGAGGTAAGACCTCATATTTATGTATATGATCAGGGAGACACTCTTCTGACTGTTGCAACTCTTATAGAAATTGCACTTGCAAGTGGGTTAAACATGCTTCCATTTGGTGAAGTACATGAGACAGAATTCTTTGTAATTTTAAATTGATTTTGATAGTTCCTTATCCTGTGATGTAAAAACTGTAAACAAATGGTATTCTCCACTGCTCAATTTTAAGAAAACTGATGCATGTAATTTATTTTTAATCAGTGAACCATAAATTTTAGTTGTTTTTAGTTGTTTTTTACTGAAATATTACAGTGTCAAAATGCCTACTGTAATCAAGCATTAGTGGTTAAGGGAAAGTTAACAAGTATTTGTGAATGCAACCTTTTAATGCAAATTGTTCTAGTAAGTTTTGTGCTCAGTACCACATTGACAATTTTGTCTGTATCTATGACAGAGTTTAAGAAAAAGTAGAGATTAATTAAATATAAGCTTTGATTTAAACTGTTTAAATGTTTAAATATGACTAATATACCATTTTTCCTTTGGAGAATTGCTAGAAGATTATTCAGAATGAAAAATAACTAAACTAGTCATTTATTTTACTGTTAGTAAGATGAGAGTTCTGAGTTAGAAACCTTCTGCTGGTGCAATCAAGCAGTGATGAAACTGTGATTATGCTTCTGTCTACTGAAGTCAGGTACTTATTTGATTTAATAATATAAATCGTACCTTCTAACCAACTGACTTTGCAACTGAATGCCCTACCTTAAACCCCCACTACACAGCAGCAATATTGCTCCCTTAAGCCATTCATCCTTTGTGACATGTTTAACATGGTCACGCCCTTTAAAGTCTCATGAATGCTGCTTGTAAATATGTAAATAACGTACTCTTAATTTTTCTATTATTACCTATCATCTACTTAGTTAATAGTCATATATCCAACTGTGTTATACTACTTATTGCAAAAGTATTGCACCTTATATGTCAACAATTCTTCTGTAACTAGTTATTGTTTGCACTAAATGTTGTAACTACTGAACTTGTGGAGCTTTTCTTCCCCGGCCTCCAATGAAAATGGACACCTGATATCCAGTCAGACAGTCCCGGTCAACAAATTTCAAATAAAAAATAAATACTCACCCAGAACCATAACTAGTAGGGTCCAAAGACAGGCCTACCTATGGTACATGCAAGGGCCAGGAAAACTCTATAGAGTGACTGGAGAAAGAAAAGAACACAGAAGAAAATGCTTTTATCTGGTGTAAAAAAGTTTTTTATGTCACAGAATGGAACTTCCTCTACAAGATTATGGAAGAAATATGCTCTTACTGCAAATTTAGGGAAGGAGCCCAGTGCATTGCCTAAGAAAACATTGACAGTGAATGAATCACTTTGTAAGTTAATTGAATCTGCATAGTGGTATAAGCCAAGACTATAAATATATATGTATGTATGTATAAAGAAAGCAGAGAAAATGTAATACATCTCAGTTGTTGCACAATTTTTGTTTCAGTGACTTCTGAATATCTAGTCTGTGTACATGCACTCCTGTTTTTGAAAGAAAAAAATCATCACTTTTGAGCCATCACCAGTCTGCCTTCATTGTGTGTTTGCTTGCTTTTGAATCATTCCTATAAATAATTTTGCAGTCTTGGGATATGTTAATTCCATTCACTGTACATAAACATTTATGTCATTTTTTTCTTTGCCATTGCTTTACTCAAAATATTTTATTATTATTATTATTTATTTTACAGGAAGTCTTACATTATTAAATATATCTTAGTATTTAAATATAACAATATAAATATCAAATAATACAAAAATAATCAAATAAATAAACTTTTTTACAATATATACAGAATTCCCAAGAAAAATGTATATGCAGATGACACAAGTTGTGATCAAACTGCAAATAATTGATATAAGCACAACTGTGATGAAATAATTCAATGAAGGCAATACTTTCAACTAGGGATTTCCTTAATATTGTTAGGAAAAATTCTATTCTTGTTAGGTGTTGTTTCTTTAATGCCAGAGTCTTTCAAAGAATCAATAAATTCTTCATATTGTGGTTCTGAAGGCTTTTTCCACTTTCTTTTCTAACGTTTTTCCTAGCCACAGCAAGAATTGTCCAGGTTAAGTACTACAAGTCTTTCTTGGAATTTTTAATTTCTAAAACAATAAATAATACTAGTTATTTTGTTAGTGTGAAAGGATTTGACCACAGAGCTTTAAAAATCCTGTATCTTTTTCCAGAATTTACATATCATAGGACAGTCATAAAATGCTGCTGTGGTGGTGCTGCGGTAACGTTGTCGCCGCACAGTAAGAAATTGTCCTGTTCGATTCTCAGCTAGAGCGTCTTCTGTGTGGAGACATGCATGAATGGGCATACCTTCATTGAAGGTTGTGCATCAGGGCCGGCAACTCGGCACGTAAAAATCTACTGCCAATCATTAGCGGACCAGTGTTCCGCTGTGGCGACCCCTAACTGGGAAAAGCCGAAAGACACAACAACAAGGACAGTCATAAAATATAGGTGACCAGTTAGCATTACAGTATTATTTACATCTCCAGCATTCAGGTTTGTCTTCTTCTTTAAATTTAGCAGCTCTAATAGGATTCAAAAAAGCTCTATGTATAAATTGCCAAGTGAATAATCTCCAATAAAGAGACTAAGATGTGTTTTTAACAGAAAGATGTTGCTCTTTATTTTGCTCAGATCTTTTGTAATGAAACCCCAGAATTTTATTTCAACTACTAATAGTCTTTGCTATAATTGTGAGTAATTTAGAGATCAAATTATCAATTTCCCAGTCTTTATATAAAATTTAATTTAAAAATATATACATTCTGGGACCTCATACAGAATTAGGTAAGTGAGAGAATTTAGTATGAAGTAATATAATAATTTGAGGTAAATTAGATAAATCACTAATATAAATATTAAATTCTAGACATAGAAATTCAAAATGTTTAATTGTAATTCTTTGAAAACATTGAATCCAAAAATAAAATTATTGTTTTTCCCAGTTATATAATATATGTGAAGGTAAAGGGTCTATATCAGTTCCGCGAAAATCCATTTCAGCGAATACCAAAAGAGTGACACGTATTAATCATACTGCAAATAGACCGAATGCACTAAACCACAAAATTTAAAACATCGAACGGTCATAGTCCGCCAACCCCACCACCCGCTACACACTACCTACCCAAACAAAATAAATAAACCACATACATACACTAACCAAACCCTACTCCTAACCCTAAAGTAAAGCACCAAAACCCAACTTCTAACTCTACACTAAACCCCACATACACAACTATTTATGCACTATCCTTAACCCCTCCCTAACCCTAAGGTCCGTAACTACCGCACACCTCCCCTACGGAGATATACCCTAACAAAATAAATAATACACATAAATACATTTAACAAAACCCTACTTTTAACACTACACTAAACCCCACATACACAACTATCTATGCACTATCCTTAACCCCTCCCTAACCCTAAGGTCTGTAACTACCGCACACTTCCCCTACGCAGATATACCCTAACAAAATAAATAATACACATAAATACATTTAACAAAACCCTACTTCTAACACTACACTAAATCTTACATACATTACCTATCTATACACTTAACCCGCACCCTACCCTAAGGTCCATACCTATCGCACACTTACCTTACAGAGCTATATCACAGATAGGCCAACCAAAACACTTCAACATTTTGGATTTCGCTGTTTTGGATGCTCGGTGTTTACGTAGTTTGCACAATATGTGTCGATCAGTTCATATTCACGGAAACAGCGTTTCGATCGTCTGATAGGGAACCAAAAGTAAACTGTTAAGATTTTTGGTAAAGAAAGTGGAATAAGGGATTTAAACCAAAACTTATAATTAGAATTATTTGATATTATTTTTTTTAATTATTTAATATTAGATTTGAGTTAGTTGGAAGATAAATAGCAATGTGTATATAATTGCATATGAAGATTCAAAATGGATTATATAATTTATTATTGCCAAAATTAAAAAAAAAACAATTTTATTTGTATTGAGTAAATGATAATGAAAAATCTTCCAGTTTGTAGTGTATTTATTATTTAACCAGCTAAAGCGGATTTACAAATAGTTGCTTTTGCATCTGTATCTATATTTGGAAAATGTATGCCTCAAGAATTGAAAGGTCTAAAATGATGATATATACTTAATCTATGTTTATTTGGGTACCACAGGAAATTTCAAAGTAACTTATTTTTTCTTTTAGTTTGGTTCTTATTGGGTGGTAGTATAACAGAGTGAGTTATGTATAATATTTTTGGAAATAATGCCATTTGAGTTAATTTTAGTCTATCTTCAAATAGAATAATAACGAAGATATAATATTTTCATAATTGAAATTTAAAGTTTCTTCAGTAGTTTTTAATATATGAATTCTTAAATAAAATAAATTAGTAGATTCTTTACCAATTATATAATGATCTGGATTCACTAAACATTTTCAGTTAATAAGAATGTAATTAGGTTTAAAGTTATTAAAATATAAAATTGAAATTATTTGAAAATGTTCTATAATAACCTTTAATTCTTCTAAAGTTTCAGTAGAATTTTGCAGTATTAACAATATATCAGCAAACAGAATATATTTTAATTATATTCTTCATTAATTTCCAAGCCCTGAATTTTTATATTACTGTCAATTAAAATTGCAAAAATGTCAATAGTTAAATAAATAAAATAATAAAGGGGAAAGAGGAGAACCTTATTTGGCTCCTTTTGTTATATTTATGGAATTGGAAGTAAATGGAGAAAGTTTTACACACTTTATTATTTTTATAAGTGGATGTTAGCATCAAAACAAATTTTGGAGGAAAATTGAACATAATTAATACTTTGAATAACAATTCCAACTCAGAGAATCAAATGTTTTGTAAATATCTAAACTAATAAAATGCCTTCATATTTCTTACTATTCGTAACATCCATAAGTGTAATAAGTCTTTTCATATATTTGTTTTTATAGATAAAACCAGATTGATGTAAATAATTAAACTGGGTAAAATTGATTTCAACATGTCTGCTAAGATAGACATAAAAAAGTTATACTCTATATTTAATAAGGGTATGAGTCCATATGAAGAACACAATTGTGGGTTTTTACCTTCTGTTATAATAAGGGTAATCAAGGAATAATTTCAGGATGGAGGCAGATTTTATTGATTTTGTACATTTACCATAACAATATGAAGCTGAATTACTATTTTTTGAAGAAAAAATTTATATAATTCTTGAATAATACCATTGTTTCCAGGGGCTTTATTAGATGTAATCATTTTTTTTAATTTTTTGAATTAACTCCAGAAATGTTATAGGTTTTAATAAATTAAGTGTTCTGAGAGACAGCCTTACAAGACTATCTGCAAATGTACAGAGCTGAGTATAGTTTTCTTTATTATAGAGTTTAATTGTTGCTTATATATCTGTTGTCTCACTGTTCTGAGAGTCTGATCTGCAAATATACAGAGCTGAGTATATATTTTTGGTTTTATAGTTTATACTATTAGTGGTTGCTCAAATCTCTGCTGAAACTGTCTTCCCACCCCCACCCCCATTTTCTGCCTTGTCTTCAGCTGATATAACTGTTTTTTATAGTTGTGTGTTACCTAACTCAAGGTTCCCTTAATATGACCTGTTAATAACAGCCTGCATTTAAACTGGAACCTGTGTTCTGAGAGACAGCCTTACAAGACTATCTGCAAATATACAGAGCTGAGTATAGTTTTCTTTATTATAGAGTTTAATTGTTGCTTAGATATCTGTTGTCTCATTGTTCTGAGAGTCTGATCTGCAAATATACAGAGCTGAGTATATATTTTTTGGTTTTATAGTTTATACTATTAGTGGTTGCTCAAATCTCTGCTGAAACTGTCTTCCCACCACCCACCCCCACCACGATTTTCTGCCTTGTCTTCAGCTGATATAACTGTTTTTTTTATAGCTTGTGTGTTACCTAACTCAAGGTCCCCTTAATTTGACCTGTTAATAACAGCCTGCATTTAAATTGGAACCTGTGTTCTAAGAGACAGCCTTACAAAACTATCTGCAAATATACAGAGCTGAGTATAGTTTTCTTTATTATAGAGTTTAATTGTTGCTTAGATATCTGTTGTCTCACTGTTCTGAGAGTCTGATCTGCAAATATACAGAGCTGAGTGTATTTTTTTGGTATTATAGTTCATGCTATTAGTGGTTGCTCAAATCTCTGCTGAAACTGTCTTCCCCACCCCCTCCCTGTTTTTGGTTTGTAGTTTAAATTTGGTGTCTTTTGCAGTGCCCGCCCCACTGTAGATTTGATCTAGGACACTCCTCCAGTCCCATCTCTTTACCGCATTCTACCTAACAAACCCTTTCTGCACTTGCTTTTAGTTCTTTTTAATTTAATTGCATTTTTCAAACTGTGTGTGGTCTAATATTACTACATACTCAAGTGTGTTAGCTTGCATTGCATGTGAATTGTTTTTACTACTGTTTTTGCTACTTTTCTGTAAAAAAAAAAAAAAAAACTGTAAGCCTGTTTCCTACCTTTCCTGTAACTACTGTTCCAGATACAGATTTGCTGTATCCAGGGTTGTTTGTAAGCTTCTGAGCCCCCCCCAAGCCTTTCTGTGTTGGAGGGAAGCCTTCTAGCTTATCAGTGGGAGTGGTAAGCATTAGGTAACCTGTCTAACACATAAGGAGTGGTTCTGGCCCAGAATTTGTAATTATTGGCCGTTTGGGCAATCTTCCATCTCTCTCAACTATCTGATTTGAAAGCCTGCATTTGCACTTGTTTCTGTCCTGGAACTCGTCTAGTGCAGATACAGATTCTTAGTTTTAGCACTTAAATTTGCTTATTCACACTCAGCACTTGTTCAGAACTTGTAAGCACTAAATAAGCTACTAATTACTATAGCACTCAGTCTTCCTCATTACCTAAAGGAAAACAGTTTTTGTACTTACTTTTCTCACTGGCGTTGAGAAAAACAGCTCTTGTACTCACTTTCCTCACTTATCTAGAGGAAAATATTTTTTTATTCAGGCATGTGCAAGGGTCAGCTCCCAGTGTTCTCCCCTGTCTATCTGATGAATCTGGGCATCTTGAGGCAATGTAGAAATTGCCTCATGTACACAGACAACCCTCTCCTCCTACCATCCAACACTGCAACCTGTGAGAGATGCACTTATCTAGCCAAACTGGAGGTAAAGCTCTCACCAACCAAGACTGGACCTGACAGTCATGAGGAGACGGTAAACATTTGCACCACACCACACTCATCACATAGTCTCACTACGTCTACACCACCAAAATCCACACATAGAAACTCAAAAACATTCGTGGAGGCTCTCAATAATAATTTGCCTAAGCAACAGAGACCTCCAAAGCAGAAACACAAGCAATCTCCATCCCCCAACACAACCCAAATGACACATAGCCCACAGATTCAGTGTGCCACTCAAACACAGCCAATAAGGCAAAACAACATACCCAACGCACTAGTCATAGGTGACTCTATAGTCAGGCACACTGATGTTTCCCTCACCAGGCTAAACAAGGGGAAGGTTACTGTCAGCTGCCTGTCAGCTGCCAGGATCTGCCACATAACCCATGCACTCAGGTCACTCCACAACAAGTACAAATATGACTCTGTCATTGTCCATGTTGGTGTGAATGACCTGAGACGTACCTCCCTGGACTACATGAAAAGAGACATGGAAGAGCTCTGTGATTTTGCAGCCCAGGCAGGTATGACCCTAGCCCTGAGTAGCATTCTGCCATCACCCAGAATTATACCGCAGTACAAGGACAAAATGATTGATTTCAACAATTGGCTAAGCTTCTGGTGTCATTCAAAGGGGATCCAGTATCTGTCTGCTTGGGATGACATGGTCGACAGACCATGATGCTTTGCCACAGATGGCCTGCACCTGTCAGCCCTAGGATTCCGGATACTGGCTAAGGCTCTTGCTGCTCCTATAGTGCCTTTTTTAGGCAGGGTTCAAGTAACAAATTCACCACCATAACAGGAACAGGTAAGCAGAAACTGAGGGTAATGCTACTCAATGCTAGAAGTCATGGAGAACATCTATATCTGTGAAGTGACTGAGACCTGGTTCAAGGCTCCAGAGAGCACCCCCTGCACTACCAGGCTATAACTCATACCACACTTTTTGGCCATCTAACCTGGACCGAAATACCAAAGGTGGGGGTGTGTCCATATTCATTAAGGATATCCACACCTCCAGGCTAGTTGCTCAGCATAATGCAGCCGAGGTTATCCAAGTGCAACTAACTCTTGGCAAAACTGCAATCCAAATTGTAGCTTGCTACAGATCCCCCACCATGCCCCAGGATTCCCACTCCTCTTTTCTTGATGTACTGGAAAATATTAGGGTTCAACCAAACACCCTAATAATGGGCGACTTCAACTACCCCACCATTAACTGGGAAAACTACTCGTGTACTAACTCCTTCACGCAATGCTTTCTGGAATTCATAAACTCCAATGTCCTAGATCAACTTATCTACACCCCCACCAGGGTCAACAATATCCTAGACCTAGTCATTACCAACATGAGTGACTGGTGTTCCACACCTGAAGTCAACTCCTTGTTGGTCCGATCCAACCATAAGCTAATCACCCTTGATATCCACATCCCACCCCCCCCCCCCATTAAGGAAACCACAGTAAGAAATTTCTCCAAAGCCAACTTCATGCTTCTTAAGACAGAAGTAGTGAACTTCATGACACCCATGCAGATGGACAATACAGTTACAATTGCTGAATCCTACACAAATGTGCTCTATAAGCACCTACATGAGTGCATGGATCGTGCTATCCCAAACAGAACCAAGATGCTATCCTCCAAAAAAAGGAAGCCAATCTGGTGGTCCCTGCCATAAACAAATTGTACAACAGAAGGAAGAAACTGTTGCAAAAGAGAGTAAAATCCCATGAGTGGAGGAGCTCCCTGGTCAGCCTCAGTAAGAAGCTGAGATCCCTTTTAAGATCCTCCAAAGCTAGCTACGAAAATAAAATTGCCACTAATTCCAAGGACAACCACAAAGCATTCTATAGCTATGTCAAGAATCTCAATGGCAACACCCAGATCTGCTCTGAGTTACAGCACAAAGACATGAAAATTACAGAACCAACTGATATTGCCAACACCCTGGCAGATAGGTTCAGTGCTAACTTTACCCGTCTCACCCCCTAAAGGGCCCATATATATACAGGAAGAATGCAGAGTTCCTGTAATCACAACTATGCAGGTGAAAGCTGCACTCTCTAAAGCCAAAAACACAGCATCCATGGGACCGGATAACATCCCAGGCTGCATTTTACATGAACTTCAGAATGAACTGGCTCCCCACTTAAGCACCATGTTCAATAATAGCCTCGCATCAGGCTTTGTGCCCACTGAATGGTGCACAGCAAAAGTTATCCCACTCCACAAAGGGAGAGCCACCACTGATCCCGGGAACTATAGACCTATTAGCCTGACGAACCTGGTCTGCAAAGTCATGGAATGTATCATCATGGAACTTATAAACAAAGATATTGATAACCTCCAAACTCTGGATCCCACCCAGTTTGGGTTTGTGAAAGGCAGATCATGCCTCCTGAACCTGATTGACTTCTTTGAGGCAGTCACCAAAGCCGTAGATGAGGGTAAAGTGGTTCACACAGCCTATCTTGACCTCGCCAAGGCTTTCAACACCATCCCCCATTCTGGAATTATAGCTAAACTCAATAAACTATGCATAAATCCCTGTGTCACAAGATGGGTTGCCAACTTGCTCACTGACAGAACCCACACTGTAAAAGTTGCAGACTCCAAATCTGACCTCAAACCAGT
Source organism: Protopterus annectens (assembly GCF_019279795.1). Lineage (NCBI taxonomy): Eukaryota > Metazoa > Chordata > Ceratodontiformes > Protopteridae > Protopterus > Protopterus annectens. The sequence continues at coordinate 326,766,086 of NC_056735.1, forward strand.
GACAAGTGGAGTACCACAGGGTTCCGTCCTGGGACCGCTCCTGTTTGGTATCTACTTCTCTGAAGTACAGGCTAACACAGAAGGCCTCTGGCTAATGAAGTTCGCAGATGACTGCAAACTAGGAGCCATAGTCAAGCCCCCAAATGATGTGAACATCCTACAGAAGGGTCTCTCTGAGACAGATGCCTGGTGTCAGAGCCATGGCCTCAAGCTCAATGCCAAAAAGTGCAGTGTCATCCCCTTTGGTAAAAACTGTACCCATGAACTACCACATAGGCAGTAATCTACTTAACACCAAATGCGTGATAAGAGACCTTGGGACCCAGGTGGACAGTAGTCTTTCCTTTGATAGTCACATCACCACAGTAGTTAGGAAGTCCTTCTACATGGCACACCTCATCATAAAAGGGTTCTCGTCCAGGAAAAAAGAGGTCATCGTTACCCTCTACTCATCACTCATTAGACCCATTATAGAGTACAACGCCCCTTTTGGAATGTACCTCACAAGACATCTGCAGCAGCTGGAAAGGCCACAGAAGTACCTCACAAAGAGGATTACTGGACTCAAACAAATGCCCTACACTGACCACCTCAAAAAACTCCAGCTTTACTCCGTAGCATATCGCCTACTCAGAGGTGATCTCTGCCTAACATATAAAGCTATGTCAAACCCAGAGCTGTTGGACATGCTGCACCTACAGAAATCCCAATCCCTCCAAGCTACACACTCTAGGGACCTAAACCTTGCCACCACAATAAACAGGACATACTGGAGGGATAGATTCCTATCCCGGAGACTTCCCATACTCTGGAACAGGCTACCCATCTATGTCAAGCAAAGTTCTTCATTAGCACTCTTCAAGAAAAATCTTGATGAGTGGATGGGAAATAGGAAATACACCCCGGGGATCACTTCTGTGTCTCTGCTCATCAGTGGCACAGGAAAATAACTTTCTTGGGTGGCGTAAGCCAGGGAACCTTGTTGGCTAGGCTTGCATAGGCCCTTGGGCCGATAGCCTAGTACCTACCTATGAACCTATGAACCTATGAATTCTTTGTGAGGGTGTGATTTTTTTAAACTAAAGATTGATCAATTAATGATGTTAAATGTTTTTCTTTATTTATTACTTTTGACTTACAGATAGTATATTCTAAAAGCTTTTAAAATATTTGTAATATTTTTATACATTTCATTTATTGTAGGATTTTTTTATTTCTTTAATATTATTAAGATTAGTTTGAAACATAATTATTTTTGTAATATTTTGTATATATTTAAGAGATCTCAAATAGAAGCTATTTTTAATTTTTCTAATGTTAGTTCAATATTATGAGATAATAATTCACTATATTTTTATTAAGATCCTTTATTTATTCCTTGTTGTCTACTAGTTTATTCTCACATTTTTTCTTATATTCTTTTAATTTTATTTGAATATCTAGTAACTGTTCATTCAATTTTCTTAATTTGTGTTTATACCAAGATATTGTTTGCCTGTAAATATAAGCTTTGAAGGAGTCCCAAACCATAGCTAAATTAGAGTCTGGAGTATTATCAAAATATACAGTTATATATTTCATTAAATAACCAAGTTTTATATTCTTTCATTTTGGTAAAATATGTTGGAATTCTGGAAATATAAGGTAGGCATTTAAAATCAGTTTCTATTTTTTAAAATGAACACATTATGATTGGAAAATGGGTGTGGTATTATATTAAAAGTGATTATCCTAGAAGTAATGTCTTGAGAAATCAGTAATTTATCAATTCTTGCTTGAGTACCAAAATTAAAAGAATAATGAGTGATGTTTAATGAGTTAAGTGTTTAAAGCTAATGGTATCTTTGACATTAAAAGTTTCTTTCCAAATTTTTAAAGATTTGGCAATAGGAAATAATTTAAATTTCCTGCTAGAATTGGATTATGAATTATCTAATAAAGAAATAAAATCACCACCTGATATTAAATATCCTTTGTAATTATTTATTTCAAAATCAAGATATTTTAGCTAGTTTAACCCCCATTCCAGGAAGCCAGTATAAATTAGCAAGAGTCTATGTACTATTTCTATATTTTATAATGATTAAAGTAAGTAAACCCTTTCTTTCCTCATATTTGTATATAATCTGAGGCATTTACATTCTTTTTTTCCATAAAATAGCAACTCATTTTCTCTTGGATTTGAATGAAGATTGAGCTAACACTATATTTATTATAATTCCAATGACTGTTTTCATTTTCATATGAAAAGTGTCTCTTGAAGAAATATAACTTTTGGATTATTCAAATCTAAATATCTTATTAAATTTACCCTCTTTTATGATTATTTAAAGAGAATTCCACTGTAAATTATAATACAAGATAAGTTTATACATTTTTAAGTGATAAAAAAAGAAAAATATTGAGTATAAGCTTGTGCTAATTTTATGGACAAAAAAAGAGCCTCAGGTGAAAGAAAAAATATTAAATATAAAAAAATCTATTTAAAAACACAATCTAAACATGGGATATCAACAATTCGTAGTCTATAAGAGAAAAAAGAAATCTCAAGACTAACTCTCTAATTTAATGAAGAAAAAAATATATTTATCACAGTAATTGAGTCCTGCAACTGAATATTATATATTGGGAAATATATCAAAATTGCAGTAAAATTATAATACATTTTATTTATCTATGTTTAATAAACTTATATTAGGTTAAATAGAAAGAAAACAATAATAATTACAAATTGAAATCAAAGATCTGTTATGAAATATATACCAAAGTATCTCTGTAATGCAAAGGAAGTCATTATATCTGATCTTTCATTAACAATTCTCATACTATATATAAATTAGTCAGAGAACTAAGAAAATCTCTACCAGATAAAACAATAGTGTGATGAAAAGGGAATCTGAAAAAATTAGAGCCCACAACCTCTTTTTTTATTCTATTAGATTAGTCTTTCTTCCTTCACCTCAAGTTCATATTATGGTCAGAGTGTTCATGAAATGTGAGATGAATGTAACAGATAACTCATATACAAAATATATTAAGAAAAATTATTCGACATTTTTTCATGGTAAACATGTTAAGTTTCTTATCACTCTCTTCATACAACATTTGGAGTGCACCCAACACAGTTTGTGTTGTCCCTATTTACATATATCCCATTCTGCAATATCTTTGCTGTGACAAAGTCTCCAGACATGAATATTTATTTATTTTATTTTACATTTGTTGACCGGGCTAGTCTAGCTGGACATACATCCGTTTTCAGTAGAGGCCCGGGGAGAAAAGCTCCAACACTAGCAGTAAACAAAAAAATATAAACAAAACAACGATATGAATGAAAAAGTACAAAGTACAAAGGTAGCCTTGTTTAAAAACAAATGACAAAAACAGACAATTATATAGATATGCATCATATACAGTTAGTCTAACAAAAACAGATATGCAAAATACAAAGATAGAATTGAATGAGACAAAGAATTTATAGTATAGCCTATTTCTAAGATGTAAAATGTCAAAAATTGAAAGTCTTATTTAGAGGCATAGTTCAAACTTAAGTTCTGACCCCACCATATATCTGTTGGGAGAAAGGATGGAGTTCCTTTTTTTTCCTGTTATTATTTCAGTCGGTGCCTTCCAGACTGTTGTAGTTTTCCTTGCAAGATTGTCATAGTGACGGCTCATGTTAGAACACCTAATAGAATTATATCAAGGTGCTACTTCAGTTAAGAGTTGGCACTAGTGGTGAGCAGAAAGGTGATTAGTCACTTATATTTTCTGTATGGATTAGATAATTTTTAAAGATGTGTGTCGGCTGTGGGTATCTATGACATGTTCATACAGGTTAGTGTGACCACGCTCTACTAAAATGGATGACAAAAAGTCAGATTTTGTCATGTATTTGGATGAAGAAATCTTTATTTTGAGCTTCAGTGGTAGCAGACATTCTTGCAAGCAAAAGAGAGAACTGCCATTCTACACATTATTTGTTGTTATGTATAGTTGCATCACAAGTCTTTTACTAGGATATTCAGATTTCTAATTTTCTAATTTTCAAGCTTCTGCTACATGCTATATGACTACCTACCCATTGTGTTGAGACTAAAGCATCAGACAACAGTGTACACAGTAAGACCACCCACAAAGGAAAATTTTGTATGGGCATGACCTCCTCTTATTTTACTTACCAGTGAAAAGGGCTTTACTAATGTAATCCCAGCACCATGGGATTATTTGCAGTGTGATGTAAGAGACAGCAGCACATTCCAGAAAATTAAAAATAAAATACATATAATGTCAACCAATGAAGTTACACTGAGACCACTGGTAGGACTCTATGGAAAACCATTTTAATCAACAGTTTAACATTTTTATCCAAGTGAAGGAATTCTTCAGAACTGAGAAACTAGATGAAAGAACTAAACTGTTGAATAAAAGTGTTTTGCACAGACTACTACAAGTAGTTCCAGCATAACTTTTTTGGTTCTTGGTTATCACAGATATACTTTATGTTGTTACTTTGGCTCTACATATAATATCACTTCTTTCAAGACAATAGTTAGACATGTTGAAAGCATGCATTATATCCAAATTCATTATACTTTAGCAAACATATCTTACTCTTGTTGATGCAAGATTACAATTATATATGTACATTTTGCCTTATGGCTTGAGTCATGGTGGAAAATGGTCTAAAGACCAATCCAGTCACCTAGTTAACAAATGTATAGATACATAAATACATAAATATAGTCTTTCTTCAGAGTATAGCTATGCTTGTTATCTGTGCTGTACAATCTTTAGGCACTAGTCAGCAAAACTATAAATTAGTTTGACTGCTGCTAGTGGTGCTCTTATATTTTAGGGTTTCCTACATTTGGTTAAGTTACAATGCTCCAAGATTTACTTTTTTGATGATTCAGTTCCAAAAAGCATAATAATAGTAAAACAAAATCTTTATTTTTTTTTTGCACAGGGTTAACTCACTAAAAGTTATTG
>NC_056735.1:326776077-326778577 GCF_019279795.1 Protopterus annectens
CACAGCCCTGTTGTGTGGCATAGGCATGAGATTATGGCCCTATCATTACACTGGAGTCTAACTGCCATGAGTCTGTCATTAATTCAGATGATATCCCTTACTGCCTTCTAAAGCCTCTCTCTTACCACAATTCCTACACCATTTCTAGCCTGCCCTCCAGATCCCAAGCCAAGTGGCTTTGCTGCACTGTCCTTCCATCTCATCTCTTGGACACATAAGATGTCCAGCCTCCTCCATATCATCATGTCATCCACTTCCAAGCTGCATCCTTTCAGTGAACCTACATTAAGCATAGCAATTCTCAGTTCATGTTTGGCAGGTTAGTTGGTTTTATGTCCAGCTTTCACTCAACAGAGCTATCCCAGGCTGGGCCTACCACTGGCCAGCCGGTAGCTTATTGACCCAATTATGGTGGCTGGCCAAGAGGGGCACATATACCCCTCCCACTACTAGCAAGGGTCCCTGGTGTGGGTCAGAGTATGCCGGGTCAACCTGCTTATCACCTGTAACTACACATCCCCATTTTTGGCAACATTAGTCAACATGACTGAATCACCTAGAGACATATTTTACACTGAGTGGCTAGCCCTGCCACAGTGCACAGTCTGTGATCCATGTTCTCCTGTCTTGAGGATGCTGCACACCACAGTAGATGCCCAAAGCGGTTGGTCTGTACAACTCTTCCCCTATAGGCACCATGTAGTGCTGCTGCCCACAGCTCCATTCATTGATGAGTTTGAGATGAAAATGCTCAGCATGTTTTTTGGACATGGGAGGAACTCCACAGAGGCACAGGGAGAACATACAAACTCCAAACAGGCATTGGTCGGAGGTCAGGATTGAACCTTGTACCTTGTGCATGGGAGGTAAAGAACTTAACCACTAAGCCATCTGCCACATTTTAATAAATGCAGTTTACTGCAGACATTGTGGACATCTGACTGGATTAAAGAAACAAGCATGTGTTGTAGTGCACATCTTTTTGTCATATAAATTCATATTAGCTGTATTGCTTTCAAATATCTGTGTGCCCAAGTCAGTGAGCGTGAATGTGTTTAGCTGTTGAGGAGAACAGGAACAAAGGTACAAGTGTTACTTTTATATGCTTCATTATTTAAATGCATTTTCAGCTCAGAGTAGTTTTAAAACATTTTGTGTACATTTTGAACACTTTTATTTATTTAAAATTTGTTAACTGGGAAAGTCCGACTCGGAACAAAGACAATTTTCTGCAGAGGGCAGGGGGGAAACACTCCAGATGCATGTCTTTGTAATGTGAGAGGAAACTGGAGCACCCGGAGAAAACCCGCACAAACACAGGGAGGACATGCAGACTCTACACAGAAGCCACCCCAGCCTGGAAATGAACTGGAGAACCTCTTGCTATGAGGCAACAACATTAACTGCTACATCACTGTGCCATTTTATTTTGGTCATGTTTCTGACTTACTTGAGGGAGGGGCCAGTAGAAGTATACCTTCATCTTAAAAGTTAATGCAAACAAATTATTTGCATAGGTTTGCGTTATGTTCAGGGTCAATTTTACATTATATGGTGGTGAGGAAAGATGTGGAGGAGTGGACCCCTTATTAAGACTGTGTCAAAATGTCTTATATAGTCAGAGGTCAGGGGTCACTAGAACCTCAGAAGCTCTGAGTGCTCAGATGTACTGTGATGCATATTACTACTTGTTTTTTGAAATATACTTACATTTAACTGTTCTTTTCTTTTTCAGCTGGCTAAAAGATGTGTGTGTGTATCCTCCAGTACTGTGTGTGCCCACAGATAGAATTGGTGATATGTTTTGACACATGCACACACACAATGACTGTCCCTGACAATTCATGTCTGTTGCAAGATGCACATATAAACGCAGACATATACACATGCAGATGTGCTCTCTCACACACACACACACACACACACACACACACACACACACACACACACACACACACACACACACACACAGACACATGCTTAACTGCAGGCAAATTCATCCATGGCATGTCTTTGGGGTGTTAGAGTAAACTTGGGCACCTCAATGAAACCAACGCAGAGAGAGCGTGAGAGACAGGACAAGTAGACTCCATATAGAAAGAATATAACCAGAAACTCTCTAGAAGAAATACAGCCAGAAACTCTCCAGTGTACCTAATTTTGTGAGCTGCCAATGCTACTTGCTGCACCACTGTGCTAATAATCAGTTGCTCTTATGCATATCCTGCTTAGACCACCAAAGAGAGCCACTTACTGTGTACAGTGTTAATGTTTGATTATTATATAAGATGAAAGACATTATGATGAACTTGTTGCTCTTAGATAAAATGCAACACCCCCACACATACATGTATAAGCCATAGCAATAACTGTTTAACACTGATTTCAGTAAAAAAGTACATTGCATTATATTGATTCTTCAGTGGCAAATCAGTAACTATTTAACTGTGAACAAACAAAAGTAGGAGTAAGTCACTTTTATTTACAGGTGAGCTTCATA
>NC_056735.1:326783577-326801077 GCF_019279795.1 Protopterus annectens
GTCGTCCCTGTGTTTATGCCTTTTTGTCTCCCCATTACCTATGACTTTGTCCAGATGTCTTGCTGAAAGAGGTTGAAGGTATGTACACACCCCTAAAGTGAGCAAAATTTAAAATCCTTTTTATCTTTTTTTTTTTTATTATCATCCCAAATAAAGTTTAAGCGTAGCTGAGTGGGTGTGAGTGTTGCGCAGCTGTGCTTAGCATAGCTTAAATATCCAAAGGAGCTAAATAGAAATATACAAGTGAAACTATCAAGCCAAAATATTGTAGTGGTTAGAGCTTCCACTTTGCATGCAGTCATTCACGGTTTGCACCCCCATGAAGTCTGTTCACTTTTTTATTAAAAGTCTGATGTTTTATTAAATGAGGTAGTAAATAATATTTATCAATCAGGGTAGTGTAGCAGGTCCAAAATGGAGGTGTAAGTCCAGAAAAGATGTGAATCTCCCATATAAATACAAACGCACCATACAGTATAGTCATACAAGAATAAATGTAAATGAAAGCACATGGGGGTGTCATGGAAGGTAAACATAAAATTATAATATGTCAGAAATGATGAATGAACCCTATACACCTGATAGTCTATAAAATAAATGAAATTTGAGCAATGCTAACTAGCACTCAGCTCTGCTTAGCTGGTGTAAGCATTGCTTAAATATAAATGCTAAGCAATGAGTAGCCCAGCTATACGGATTTGCACATTGGTAAGCAGTGGTCAACATCTGACCCCTTAAGCACTGCCAATCTTAACTATGCGGGTTTGCCCATTGCTTAGCTTAGCTCAGCCTATTCCAAAATGGTCCAATGATGGCAAAGGGTTGGAAATCAGCCCTATTTAAATCTCACAGGAGGGAATACAGGTCATAACCAGTTGTAGCTCATCACTATAGGCACTATGGCTGGAGTTGATGTGGGATCACACATTTGGGTGTAGTGCTGGGGCATTCAGGAGGCCAGGGTCATGGTTGGACTCCTAGTGAAAGACCATGAGGGAAGACTGCTGCAGGGCCAGTACTAGGGCTCCCAATACAAAGTGGAGGCCTGGGACTGTTTTGCACATGATCTCACCAGTGCCACTGGCATCCCTCGGACAGGTGAGCAGGTCCAGCACCATTTTGCTGACCTCAAGCATAGGTAGAGGGAGCTCTTGGTCCAGTGGGTCCAAGATGCATGGGCAGGGAATGTCCCAGAAGTGTGTAAGTATCAGTATCAATTAGTCTTTGGCAAAGCCCAGCATGTGTATGTGATGGATAGGTATGCATAAATGTTTTTCTATCTCCTGTACAGCTGCAGACAACAGACCCATGAACGTGGATGCCCATGCCAGCAGGCTGCTAAGACTGCATTGTGAGGCTGGTGAGTACAAATCTAGCTTGTACTATTCAGGGCAAATAAATAGAAAGGAGTAGAATGTCACCTGTCAGTATTTAGAAATGTGTATTGTTTGTACTGAATAAATGAGACATTAGCAGAGTAATAGTGATGTACAGGATATATATCAATAAAAGTGTCAGTACCTGTCAATAAAACTCAAAAACCCAGGCTATGTTTACTTTGGTATGTGGTGGTATGAATCTAAATGTGTACAGGTTCTGCACAGCAACTACAGCTCTGAAAGCATTCAATAATTGAGGCTCATCTGACAAAGATTGTGGAGTTGTAAAACAGGAGATTAACTGTATGAAATGTTCCATGCACCAAGATCTGATACCTGAATAGTAATGTTGTGTTAACCAGTGTTTCCCAGATTGTACTATGTCAAAGTATGAATACACAGTATAAGAACTATCTGCCATGCATGAATGTCAGAATTACAAGGTCAGATTGTACAATCAAGAGAGTATTAGGCAGAAAACAGTCAAATAAAGGACAGCAGTTCCTCAATAGATCATTCTGATGAAACACAAATTTGCTGTACTTTTTTTGCACAAACAGGCACGGTTCGAATCCTGGGAGTGGTAGTAAGCTGTGTGCATAATTTCACCCAGGAATATGTGAATATGTGTAGAAACAGTCAGGTAGTGCTAACAGGCATTTCCTCCACAGGTCTGCCAGGTAAGAAAAGGTATATATTAGCTGTAAGAAGGCTGTACTTTTACACTGTGTACAACACCCCCTGTCTAAACCCAAGGCTGCAAATGACAACAAGATATGTACATACACCAAGTAGTCTCCTCCGATAAATGTCCCTCAAGTGTCACGCTGTCATGGCTAGTGGTCACTGCTGCCAACACCCATGGTGACTGATAGAAATCAAGGCAGAGTATGGCAGTAGCACACACATATACACAAAGTATGAGTGCACATATGTAACCTTGACTATGTGAATATGGATAGAAACAGTCAGGTAGTGTTAGCAGGCATTTACTCCACAGGTCTGCCAGGTAAAGGAATGTTCATATCAGCCTTAGAAAGGCATTATTAATACACTGTGTACAAACATACCACTGCCCAAACCAAGGCCATAGATTGATGTAAAGTGAGGTAATACCTGAAGAGTAATGAGTAGAGCAATGATCATTACAGTTGTGAGTAATTGAATGCATATATATATATATATATATATATATATATGTGTGTGTGTGTGTGTGTGTGTGTGTGTGTGTGTGTGTGTGTGTGTGTGCGTGCTCATAACATGTAGTGGAATCATACCTTAGCACCATACCTCTCAACCTTTTACTGCAAGAATTCTGGCCAATGACTGTGAAAATGGGGGAAAATGGGGAAAACTAGGGACATAAAGTAAATATTGCTTCTATAAATGCAGAATGTTGCTAGAGTAACAGGGTAAGTTTCAGCATACATGTTCTGAAGGATGAGTTCAGAAAATGAAATGTATGTCAACACTTACTGACAGGAATCCTGGCATCATCACACTGATGTACTAGAGAAATACAATTAAGGAATGTGTGGAACAGACCAGAAATATAGGTTCATAGGTTCATAGGTTCATACTAGGCTATCTGCCCTAGGGCATTTATAAGCCTAGCCAGAGTGTGTTTGGCTTTCGCCACCCATTTTAAATGAATTTTGCTATGCCCTTTTTCGAGGTTAGTATACTGTGCCTCTGTCTAACAGTGACACAGAAGTGATACCCAGGGTAAACCTACTATCTCCCATCCACTCATCAATATTCCTCTTGAAGAGAGTCAATGAGGGACTCTGCCTAATCTGGACTGGGATTTTATTCCAGAGTGAAGGGAGCCTCTGGGTTATGAATCTGTCCCTCCAGCATGTCCTATTTATTTCAGTGCTGAGGTTCAAGTCTCTCGAGTGCGTAGCTCGATGGGATTTGGATTTTCTGAGGTGCAGCATGTCCATTAATTCCAGGTTGGATATGGCTTTATATGTCAGGCACAGATCGCCTCTGAGCAGGCGGTATGCCACTGAGTAGAGCTGGAGTTTCTTTAACCGGGCAGCATATGGCATCTGTTTGAGCCCTTTGATCCTCTTGGTGATGTACTTTTGGGGTCTTTCCAGTTGCTGCAGGTGTCTGGTAAGGTACATCCCAAAAGGGGCATTGTACTCAATTATGAGCCTGATGAGTGATGAGTAAAGAGGCACGATGACCTCCCCTAATCAATGCAGAACTTGATTTTCTGGATGATAGCATGTCTGCTTCATCTGATAGTTTTTATTCATGTATTTCTGATGAACCTGTGAATGCTTATTTTAAATTTGACACGGAGAATGTTCCATCTACAAGTCATTTCATTCCTAATGTACTGAATAGTGATGTTACTAATTTCATCAGTATGGTAAATCATTCCACTGAGGTTACACATAATTCTTTTATGTGTAATAAAAAGAATATAGAATATAATATGCAGTTTAAAGAATGGCAAACGTTGTTGGCTTTAAGTAAAAGAAGTGACATCATTTTCAAACCAGCTGATAAAGGCAATAAATTAGTGGTTTTGAATGCTTTAGATTATTTGAATATGTGTATGGAGCATTTAAATGACACTAGAACCTATGAAAAAGTTGATGTTGAGTGCTATAATACAGCTATTATAGCATATGAAGATCTCATACATAAAGGTCTTAGGTTAGGCTATTTTTGTACTAAAGATATTAAAAATAAGTTTCAAACAGAGGGATGTTCAATGGCCTACTTCTATTGCCTACCCAAAATACATAAGAATCTACAGAAACCACCAGGAAGACCTATTGTTTCTGGATGTAACTATTTTTTGCACAACTTGGGGATTTTTCTGCATAATTTTCTTCTACCTTATGTTAAAAAATTACCTTCTCATCTCATGGATGTTTTTGATTTATTAAATAAAATTAGAGACATTAAATGGAATGAAAATATGTATTGGTTAACAATAGATGTGAAAAGCCTATATACCAATATTAATCATGATTTTGGTATTGAAGCTATTAGATTTTTTTTAGGAAATTCTCCAGCAACAGAATTTATAATAGAGTTAATATATTTTTCATTAACTAATAATTTTTTTGAATTTAACAACATGTTATATCATCAAAAACAGGGTACAGCCATGGGGGCTGCTTTTGCCCCCATGTATGCAAACCTGGCTATGGGTTTGTTTGAGCTAGAGATCATCTACAAACATAAGTTTTTTCGTGAACATGTTGTTAAGTATTTTAGATACGTTGATGATTTAATTTTTTTGGTGGAAGGTGGCAAGCCTTATGTAGAACAATTTGTTACAGATTTGAATATCAACAGGTTTTCCATAGAGTTTGATGGTGTTAAAATAGGTACTTATATGCCTTTTTTAGATGTAGTTCTTGACATCTCTAGTGGTACTAACCTGGTGACCTCGGTTAATAGAAAATTTGCCGGGGGTACTCAATATGTTCATGGTACTAGTGCACATCCACCCCATACTATTCAATCTTTGCCCTATGGTGAAATACTTAGAATTTCCCGTTTATGTAATAATGATGAATTATTTAATAGTGAGTTACAAATATTATTAAAATCTTTTTCTAACAGAGGTTATAGTAGAGCAATATTAGAAGATAGTTATAATAAGTTCTGTGGATACTATAATAAAAAAACAACTTCTTACTCTTGTTCCTTGGGGACTAAAAATAATATATTAAGAAATAGTACTACTGAAAAGGATAAAGAGAAAATATATTTTGTAACAACATATGGCTGTTTTACTGTAGAATTTATCAAAATAATTCAACAATTTTGGAAATACTTATGTTCTTTAAATAGTGTGAAAGCATGGTTGAATGTGGAATTAAAATTCTCTTACCGTAGGGGTAGAAGTATAAAAGATATTTTAGTGAAAAGTAGATTCAGTTTTTCATTAGATACTATTATACATAAGGTGCCAAAGGTGGGAACTTACCAATGTGGTAAATGTAAAGCATGTAATTTTGTCACTTCTTGCTTTGAATGTATTAATAATATCCCTTTTAATACTAACAATATGTTTAATTGCAATTCTGAGAAAGTTATCTATGCACTTCGGTGCCCTTGTAATAAATTTTACATAGGGGAAACCAAAAGAGCTTTTAAAATAAGGCTTATGGAGCATATTAGGGATATCAATAATAAAAAGGAAGAAAGCCCTGTAGCCATGCATTTTTTAAATTTTCATAACAGCAATAGCCAGGGGCTACAAGGGACTATTTTAGAACAAATACATGATTATAAATGCAGAAATGTTAATGTTAAACAATTGTTATTACATAAAAAAGCTATATACATTTTGAAATTTAAAACTTTACATCCACTTGGTTTAAATGAGGAATTTAACTGGAGAATGTTGTTGAATTGATTGTGATTGTTTAATTATTTTAATTATATGATTGTTTAATTGATGCCTCATTTTAGTATAAATATGTATGGGGTTGTATATGATTTGTACTCCTTGAAGGCTGTGGCCGAGACATCAGAGTTTTAATAAATTGTGCTTTTGGTGGCTTTCCTTTGTTGTTTCATCAGAGGCACGATGACCTCCCCTGATCTAGATGTGAATCCCTTCATGATTAGGTGGGCTATATAAAATGTTTTTCTAACCACTTTGGCCATGTGGTTGTCAAATGAGAGATTGCTATCAACTTGGGTCCCCAGGTCCCTAATTACTTCTTCCATACTTAATGGATTACCACATATGTGGTAATTTGTGGGCACTTTATTTTTGTCAAAGGGGATGACTATACACTTTTTGGCGTTTAACTTGAGGCCATGGCTCTGACACCAGTTGTCTGTTTCTATGAGGCCCTTTTGTAGGATGCTTGTGTCAGCTGGAGAGTTGATTATGGCGCCCAGTTTGCAGTCATCTGAGAACTTGGTCAGCCACAGTCCTTCCGTGTTAGCCTGTACCTCCGAGAAATATATATACCGAACAAAAGAGGTCCCAGGACTGAGCCTTGTGGGACGCCACTTGTAACTGGTTTGGAGTCTGACATGGCTCCAGCAATTCTAACCATGTGGGTTCTGTCCTTGAGCCAGTTTGCAACCCATCTAGTGACATAGGGGTTTATATTTAAGCTGGTGAGCTTATCTATAATGCCCGAGTGGGGTATTGTATCGAAGGCTTTTGCAAGGTCCAGGTAGGCTGTGTGGACCTTCTTCCCCTTGTCAATGGCCTTGGTGACTGTTTCAAAGAAATCAACCAGGTTTAAGAGGCAGGATCTGCACTTAACAAAGCCGAACTGGGTAGGATCCAGTGTCTGTAGGTTCCCAATATCTTTATTTATGAGGTCCATGATGATCCTTTCCATAGCTTTGCAGGCCAAGCTAGTCAGGTGTATGGGGCGATAGTTTCCAGGATCCGTTGAGGCACCACCTTTGTGGAGAGGGACCACTCTTGCTGTACGCCACTCTTTGGGTACATATCCTGTAGTAAGGCTGATATTGAACAGTGGTTTTATGTTTGGGTTTAGTTCTTCTTGGAGTTCATGTAGGATGCAGCCCGGGACACTGTCTGGTCCCATTGATGCTGTGTTTTTTGCTTTGGAGAGGGCGGCTCTTACCTGAGCATCTGAGATGTCAGGGGGGCAGCACTCTGCTGGGATGGATATTTGCCCTTTTGGTGGGGAAGGGGGGGGGGTTGCGCTGAACCTGTCAGCTAGGATGTTGGCAATGTCTGTGGGTTTGGTGTATTTTTTGTCATTTTGGACTAATTCTGAGCATATCTGGGAATTCCCACCCAGGTTCCTAACATAACTAAAGAAAGCCTTGTGATTATCCTTAGTGTCCTGTGCAATTTTTCTCTCAAAGCTGGCCTTAGACGATTTTATGAGTGCCTGTAGTTTTTGTTAATACTGATCAGAGATGCCTTCCCTTTTTGGGATTTTGCTCTATCGTGTAGTAGCTTCCTCCTTCTATTGTATAGTTTGTTTATGGCTGGGGTCCACTAGACAGGACGCCTAACTTTGGAGGATTGGGTCTTGGTTTTATCTGGGATTGCATGATCCATGCATTCCTGAAGGTGTTCATAGAATGCGTTTATAAAGGATTCTGCAGTCTGGGCCGTATTTTCCACAGGCCCGGGGGCTTTGAAGGATTCCACCTCGGTTTTGAGGAGTGTGAAATTTGCTTTAGAGAAGTTTTTCACTGTGGTTTTCAGGGCAGGGGGTGGAGTCGGGATGTGAATATTCAGTGAGATTAGTTTATGGTCTGATCTTACCAGTGAGGGATACACTTCTGGTCTGGAGCATAGAGTCCCCATGTTGGTGATGATCAGGTCCAGTATGTTTTCCCCTCTTGTGGGAGTGGCAACAAGTTGTTCCATAGCATTTGAGTTTATAAATTCTAGGAACCTTTGGGTTAGGGTGTTGGAGCTAGAGTAATGCTCCCTGTCTATGTTAGGGTAGTTGAAGTCGTCCAATATAATGGTGTTTGGAGAGACCTTCATATTTTCCAGTGTTCTCAGGAAGGCCGAGTGGGGTTCCTGGGTTTGGGAGGGTGGTCTGTAGCAGGCTATAAACTGGAAGGCAGTTTTACCCACTGTTAGTTGCACATGGATAGTCTCTGATGCTTCGTGCTGTGCCACCAACCTGGAGGTGTGGGTATCTTTGACGAATATTGATACTCCCCCTCCTATTGTGGTTCGGTCCAAGTTTTGGGGCCGAAAAACATGGTATGAGGTATAACCTGGTAGTGCTGGGGGGCTGTTGGGAGCCTTGAACCACGTTTCTGTTACTGCACAGATATCGATGTTCTCCATGCTAAGGAGAGTTTCGAGTGTGTGCATCTTGAGGTTTAGACTTCTGGCGTTGAGTAGCATTACTCTTAGTTTCTTATCCCTTGTGATACCTATGGAGGTGGGTTTGTCTTTTGAGCCTTGCCTAAAAAAGGCACTATGGGGGTGGCAAGAGCCTTTGCCAATATCCGAAAGCCCAGGGGTGACAGGTGCAAGCCATCCCTAGTGAAGCATCGTGGCTTGTCGAGTATGTCATCCCAGGCAGACAGGCATTGGATCCCCTTTGAATGACACCAATACTTAAGCCAATTGTTGAAATTGATCATCTTGTCTTCATATTGTGGCATCATTCTTGGTGAGGGTAAGATGCTACTCAAGGTCAGGGTCATACCGGCCTGGGCTACATGCTCAGAGAGCTCCTCTATGTCTCTTTTCATGTAGTCCAGGGAGGTATATCTCAGGTCATTCACACCAGCATGGACAATGACTGAGTCATATTTGTACTTGCCTTGGAGTGACCTGAGTGCTTGTGTTATGTGGTGGATCCTGGCACCCGACAGGCAGCTCACCGTGACCTTCTCCTTGTTCAGCCTGGTGAGTGGGACGTCAGTGTGCCTGACGATAGAGTCACCTATTACAAGTGTATCAGGTGTGTTGTTTAGCCTTAAGGGCTGTGACTGTTCGGCACACTGGCTTTGTGAGATATGTGTTACATCTGTTTTGTTTTGGGGTAGCGGTTGCTTGGGTGTCTGCTTTGGAGGTCTCTGCTGCTTAGGCAGATTTTTATTTAGAGCCTCCGAGTATGTTTTTTTTGTGTTTATGTGTTTGGTTTGCTGTCGTGGTAGGTCTATGTGAGACTGGAATTGTAGTGAATGTGGTTTCCTTCTCCTCCTGACTGGTTACGCCAGTACTGAGTTGAGAGAGCTTAGCCTCCAGTTTGGCTATATGGTTGCATCTCTCACATGTGTTGGAATTTGTTGGGAGGAGGAGAGGGTTGTCTGTGTACATGAGGCAATTGTAACATTGCCATTCACCAGCTGGACCGGAGAGGAGATTGACAACTGACCTTTGGACATGCTAAAATAGTATTGGGAATTCCTTTGTAATTGAAAAAAAGGGCCAATGGGGAGCAAAGTACTCAAGGGGAGTTTGTGAGGGTGTAGTGCTTTTAATTTTTTAGTGCTGACTTATATAATTGCTTTAGTGAGCAAGTGCCAGGCTTTAGAGTGGGAATAGGGTGTTTATTATGAGAACTAGATCAGTTCTAAGGGAAAAAGTGAAGAGCAGACTTTGTGGAGCCGGGAATGGTTTAAACCCAATTAAGTGGCGCTGCCTGATGCTGCGCTATGTGCAAAATCGCACAAAGCCACGCTAAAGCGGGTTTTATACAGGGGAACTTGAATGAGCTAGAAATTGGCCCAAAACGGCCAATAGACTACCAGATTCTTGTGCTGGGAACACTCCTCCAGCGATAGGTAAGCTGCTCCAAGCTCCCCACTGCCACTGGTGAACAAAGAAGCCTCCCTTTGTCCAAGAAAGGAAATGGGCAACACAGGAACTTTCCAAAAGTCCAAAATACAGCAAAGCCTGTATTTGGACTACTCTAGGTCAAGAAAGATGGGGAACAAGGATAATTTTTTTTTTTTGCAACAGACAGCAGGAAAGTACAATAAATATGTAACACAGGCTAGCGCACTTGAGTGTGTAGCCTCAACAGGTAAATGCAACAAACAGAGCAAACTTTAAAAGTGCAGGTGCAAAAACAACTTTAAACAGTTTAAAACAGTTCAAGAAGCAGAAATACTTGCAGTTTAGCTAGATCGGACAGTCACCCAGGTAGTAGCAGGAAAAAAAAACACTTTTATCAGGTTAGCAGTTGCTCCTTTAGCCTCTCTGCTGCTAGCACCCCTCTGCAGGACCACGAGAAGCTTGGCTGAGTAGTAACAAGTGCACAAACCTCGCCAAAGCGGGTTTTATACAGGGGGACTTGAAAGAGCTAGAAATTGGCCCAAAACGGCCAATAGACTACCAGATTCTTGTGCTGGGAACACTCCTCCAGGGATAGATAGGCTGCTCTAAGCTTCCCACTGCCACTGGTGAACAAAGAAGCCTCCCTTTATCCAAGAAAGGAAATGGGCAACACAGGAACTTTCCAAAAGTCCAGAATACAGCAAAGCCTGTATTTGGGCTACTCTAGGTCAGGAAAGATGGGAAACAAGGATAATTTTTTTTTTCTTTTTTGCAACAAACAGCAGAAAAATGCAATAAATATGTAACACAGGCTAGTGCACTTGAGTGTGTAGCCTCAACAGGTAAATGCAACAAACAGGACAAACTTTAAATTACAAGCGCAAAAGTGCGCTAAAGCTGGCTTTAAAGCAATATGAGCAATAAACCTGGACATTCTGACACAATCTGGCCAGTTGAGAGGTATGCTCAGAACCCCTTGGTGCTGGACCAAGCCTGACAAAGTGGAGGGTGGAAGCCATGAAAATAGGGACATATCTCAAATACTGGAGTAGATAAACTGACACAGTTGCTGCAGTAACACCCTCCTTTATGTTTTAACATATATTGACTGATATGGCACAAGTCCAAAACCCAGTTACTTCCCACTAGTTATTGACTTAAATCCTCACATCATCCAACTGATGTGTCAGAAGTACACAACATGTATGGGGGCCAGGTAACAGTACATCACACAAATATCTGGACATGACATCACAGTGGGGAAACTACCCTGAACTGCTAGGCATGTCACAAAGCACTGTCTAAACTACAGTCAGACTGACACAACAATAACCCAAATCTGCTATGGGGAATTACACATGTATTTGTAAAGGTATCAGGCACTACAGAGATGTAACAACACTAGAAAACAGACACCAGTGTGAAAGTGCATACCAACAACCAAGCCCACCACAGTCACAGTCACATATTGGTAAGCCAAATGAACAGTAGAGTATAAGGACTGTGTGAACAAAACCATCAGCATGTTTGCCACTCACTCACTATCTATACATATTTTGGCTCAATCCACAGTGTAGTATGATGCCTGACCATGGTACGGGACATGTCTCAGTCTTCCCCTACAAACTTATACAGTTTATAGAGCACTAGAAACTGGGGCAGCATGCAAAGTCAGACTTACATCTACTCCCCCTCCCTACACAGGCCAAATAACATATTCACAGTACACTGCTACACAATCTTGACAGTCTGTCAACAATCGCCAGAAATACACAGACCTCCCAACTGGACCGAGTCCCACAGAATGTCCAGGCTTTGTCCTCATATGTAAAGCCTCTTACACATTACATGTCTAGTAGTCTGATACATCCCTGGGATGATATCAGGAATGAAGTCACTAAATAATGATATACCATACCTATCTACCTGCACGACATCTGGACAAAGCCGGACATACTTGGGGGACAGACTCCCAAACACAGGGGCATCATTGACATAGTGCTGTTATAAACTGATAAAGTTGCTGGTGTAACAGGGTTTGTTGTAAAATATTCATTCTGAGAGATATGAAGTCAGAAACACTAATGGATGTTACTGTTTACTGACTTCAATCCTCAGGGTATGTTACTGAATTTCCAAAGACAAAAAACGTGTAACACACCAAATATAAGTGACCAAACTCTGGCCAGTCTGTGGATAGCCCTAGAGTTGAGAGTTATGTCAACCACATAACACTGCCAAACTTAAAATCACACAGAACAGCCGTACCCACACAAACACTGTCAAACTAGCAGTACTTCAAATGTATAACAGCAATACTTACATTCAGTCCCTATATCTGGAAAATTCTCCCCCAGATTGTCAGGCTGTCTCCACAGTGTTTGTTGTAAGAAGTATTTCCAACTACCCTCTGTGATGCTGTTTGTCACACACACCTCCATAAAGTCCTCCTCACAGGCAGGGTAAAGGGCCAATGCCCACATGAAGTACTCAGTTATAGGAGTGTGTTTCCATGCAATTGGCTATTGTAATGATACCACAGCTGTTCTACATGCAATTAGCAAGTGGGTGACTCCAACTGGTGCACAGGCCATCAGCTGCCCATGAGCATTACATACAAAAGGCAAGCTGCTGCGTATGCAAAACAGATGTATACCCTACATCTTGGAGAGAGAGAGAGAGAGAAAGAGAGAGAGAGAGAGAGAGAGAGAGAGAAACAGACAGAAAAAAAACAAACAACAGCAAGCAGGATATAATCACCTACACTTGAAAAAAAAACAGGTATGTCAAAAAAGTATGCATGTAATGGACTGCAGTAGGGGTTATATAATAATGAGAAATATGAAGTTTAATATATATGTCTCAACAAGACTTGCTGTACTAATATATTGCTGATCAGAACCTATGGCCATAGCATCTGTGTCTGTCTGCAGTGACATAGAATACAGGTCAGGCCCCTGAGTCACCCCAGGAAAGGATGGCTAACATATGACTACTACTGGAGTGTGCGTTGAACAATACTGACTATGAAACTGCCAGGCCAGCTACTTCCACAGGTATATCATCTAGACCACAGCCTTTCCATTCTTAAACCTCTTCATAGCTATTCTTATTTCTGATACTCTGTTGCACTTCCTGATTCACCATACCCACATCATCCAACAGTCTCTCTCTCTTTCTCTCTCTCTCTCTGTCATTCTCCTCATTCAACAGCCCATCAAAGTACTGTTTCCATCTGCTCTACACACTCTCTTTGCTTGTGAGTATGTTTCCACCATTACCCTTTATCACCATTATTTGCTATGCATCCTTCCTAACTACCTGCCTCTGTCTAGCCAATTGGTACAGGTCCTATCCTACATCCTTGGTGTCCAACCTTACATACAACCCTTCAGATGCCCCATCCTTAGCCTTTGCCACCCCTCTCTTTGCCATGCACTCCATCTCCCTATATTCCTGTCTACTTTCTTCATCTGTCTGACAATCCCACTTCTCCTTCACAAACCCCTTTCTCTGTATATTCTCCTGTACTCTCTCATTCCACCACCATGTCTCCTTGTCCTCTTTTCTCTGTCTAGATGGCACACCAAGCCCCATTCTACTCATCTCTCTTGCTGGTTCAGATGTAGTTACCCAGATATTTGATAACTCTTCCCTGCCACCCACTGCCTATCATAACACTTCCCTGAACCAACCTCACAATCACCCTTTAGTATCCACCATTTGCTTTGTGATACTCCCTCACACTCCTCCCCCTCTTCTTGATTACCAACATCATCCCACAGACCAACATTCCATGCTGCCTAACTACACTTTCTACTGTCACCACTTTACATTTTCCATTCCCCTTCAAACAGACCCACCTGCATAGGAGATAATACACCTGTTTGCATCTCCCTCCACTCTTGTATGTCACCCTATGCCCCTCGGTCTTGTAAACATACATATTCACCACAGCCATGTCTAACCTCTTTTGAAAACTCCACCAACATCACACCTTCTGCATTCCTTGGCTTAACACCATACAACCCATCACTTCTGCAACCCCTCTGTCCCCTTCACCAACTTGCACATTGAAATCTACAGCAATCACCAGTTTCTCATCCCTTGGGTATACTCATCACCACTTCATCCAACCACTCCAAAGTATTCCTGCCTCACCCATCACACAGGCAACTAGCGGAGCATATGCACTAACAACTGTCATCATTACACCAATACCCAGCCTCATAAACATCACTCTACCCAACACTCTTATCACCTCCAAAAACACCCTTGGCATAATGTTCCTTCAGGTTAATCCCTACACCGTGTCCACCCACATAGACACCATGATATAACTATTTGTACTCGACTTTGATACACACAGCCGTACCCCCTTCCATCTGGTTTCTGGCACACACAATATATCCACCTTTCCTATGTCCATCATATCAGTTAGCTTTGTCCCCATACCAGTCATACTTGCAACATTAACACACTGCTACATCAATATGAAGAAAGTGTCACTAATCTTGGCCCATAGCCCACCATGTATGTGTGGTGTCTTCCAGATGTCCTGCCATAACAGGTTAACAGGAATGACTGGGCAGCAACAGTGTAATTACATTGTGCCATACTGACATAGAACAGAAATGTATAGCAGGTATTACCTGTGCATATATATGTATGGGTAGGTGTACCTGGCTGCCTCATAACAACTGACATGGGATGCAAAACATCAGGTAAATAAATTGTACATGTACATATGTGTAATCTTAGTTTCTGTGCATCCAACAGAGTTACACTTCTACAGCTACTGGTTGTGGCATTGCTCTGACACAGACATGGGTACTAGAATAAGCATGAGTATCACATTGAAATTGTAGAGGTGTCCAACTGTGTTCTGACCCTGTGTCCATGCCTACTACAAACAGATATATGACCACCCACATAGCTGTATGGCCTCAGCAATACCTTACTTGTAAAACCTGTCTCCACCAAAGTAGAGTAAACCCCTTTGCTGGACAGCAGCAATGCACAAAGCACATAATGGGATGCTATATTGGCTGTACAGGGCAAAGTAGGAGCAGGCACCAACTGGGCAACATGTCAACCTTTGTCTAAATGGGCATATTAGGTCACAGGTGGCTTACTGTAAGGCTAACTATGAGTACAAATTGGACACATCCACTAAGGGCAATCACAAGGTCATCTTCACATATGTCTGCAGTCTCAGAGGCAACAACCCAACCCACCCTGTAATGGTGGTCAATCACAGCACATACACACACACACACCATAGCTACAGACAACCTGCTGCAGACAAGTTTGTGGCAAACATCACCCCCCTGGTTCACCATCAGTATAGGTGGATATGCACAGCACGCACACACCCCTCCCCTCATCATCATGGATCAGGTGCAAACTGCCTAATTAAAGTTAACAAAAGCAAATCCCCTTGGGGCCTGATAACATTCCTGTCTGCATCCTACATGAATCCAGGTATATGCTTCCAGCTCCACATGCTAAGGTATGCAAGCAAAGCCTGAGCACCATTGACATCCCATCTGCACGGAACATGGCGACTGTCATCCCTCTACATAAACATAAATGATGAATGGTGGTTTATGCAATGTACTGGCCCTCACTGGGGGGAACATGACACATCAGGACCAGGAGTACAATACATGTTCATACAGTGCTACTAGATACAGGGGTATGATGTGTTTTTAAGTAGTGGCTAATGATAGTCAGTATTCATGTGCTGGCTCTGTAAAGAACTCTGTGCAATGTCTGAGGTACGGTGATGTGTTTCCCTGTTTATGTCTTCCAGGTGCCATGCAGCGGCAACTGCCTTACATGGATGCGGAGACAGCAGCCATCACAGAAGCTGTAATCTTAAACTAAGCCATCCTTTTTGGCCGTAGCAAAAATCTGTGGAAGCAGATTGCCCTGTGGGATGAGATTGTCCACAGAGTGAATATCTTGGGCCACCATGGATGCACATATGATCAGGTCAGGCATAGTGCAACTGACCTGATATGTCATGCCTGGCAAAGGGATGCTGCTGTAGCGAGGGGCCATACTGCTACTGGTGGGTGGCCAGCCACACAGGCCCCACTTACGGCACAGAGGAGCTCCTTGCCAACCTTGGGGTAGCCCCCACACAACCTCAGTCATGGGAAACAGCAGTCATGGAAGTGGGTGGCACCCAGGCAACAGGTGAAGAGCATCCAGGTAAGGCCAAAATGCATATCAATGTAATGAAGTAGCATTTAAACTATCTTCTATAAAGTCTCTAGATGCATATGTCAGAGCAAAATGGATTAGTGGGTGGGATTTAGTAATGCACACAAGTGCACATCTATGGTGAAGGGCAGCAAATTGTGTAATATCATAGTGTGTACTCTACCTGTGCAGAAATGTAGCATTCATCTTTTACCAATGCCTAATGTAAATCTGATGACAGTACCTCTCCCTCACAACTACATAGGTCCCTCTGGTCTGCTCATGGGATAGCAGCCAGAACCCAGTAAGTATGGGGTTACCCTGTTGTCACTCACCAGTACCTCAGGCATGCTAAAGTTAATGCATGTGACCATGCACACAACTGTTACACTCAGCCATTTGGCACTATCTGCATGTTCACTTGTGGTTGTGTTTACTGCATTGCATCACGGTGGTCATCACAGGGGCCTAATTGCAGGAGATGTCACATATCTGTAGCATACCTCACAACCTGTCATTGCAGGACATCTGGACAAAGACTGACAAAATGGGGGGGGGGGCAAAGGCCCAAATATAGGGTCATATTGTATAAATTAGTGGTATAGAGTGCACATAAATGGTGTACACACCTGTTAGAATACCAGGTATTTGTGATATACAAAAATGACAGCACAATAGACAATTCCAAAATACTGCAAACCTTTCATGTGACCTATAACCTGTACAATTCAATTGTAAAGCAAACAAATCTGTTAGGGGAACAATAATGACACATAACAATAGTACAACAACCCAGATGTCTATGTGTGCACAGGCTGAAGATACTACTGTGTTGAGGCAACTTTCAATATAACTACAGCAGTGCATCTTATTGGGTACACACCTGCCATCAATTGCAGAGACTCTTTGATTAACAGCAAATAATGGTCAGCTGTCCTACCAGGATTATCCTAACATATACCCAGTTGCCTGCTACAGCAACAGCCATAGTTCACATAGAGCTGACAAAGCTGCTAAGTGACTACATGTATGAGATGTATCGACCTGGAGAAGGGTACTAAAACATTTCCACAGCATTGCACATACCATGGAACAAAGTGCAGACAGTCATCAAAAGGTGATGAAAATATGGAGCTACAGTGACAATGCAAAGGAGTGGACATCCCATCAAATTCTATGAGAATATAAGACCAAACTGGCCAGGGAGGCTGCCAGGAGCCCTACAGGAAAAGTGAAGGAGTAGCAGGAATCTCCGGCAAGTACTGGGTGTGTACTACATGTCACAACAATCTTCTGTGGTTGCCATATGCCTTGCCTATAGGGTAGGGTTAGATGATGGCAGCAGTTCCTCGCACCAAACAATATCCAGGCCTAGAGAAAGTCTGAAAACAATACATCATGTCTCCAAAAAGCATGTGGGAAAGTGTGTTATGGTAATATGGGACCACAGTTGAACTCTGGCCACAATTCTGACAGGTCTGTTTGGTGCAATAACACCACTGCACATCACCACACCAACACCATCCCCACAGTGAAGCATGGTGATGGCAGTGTCCTGCATTGGGGTTGCTGTTCACAAGCTGGAACTGGGGCTGTAGCCAAGTTGGAGGAGATTATGAACAGTTCTAAACACTGGTCCCTTGTGGCTCCAATCCTTCTGGTGTCTGCCACATAG